>NC_056731.1:657971059-658071059 GCF_019279795.1 Protopterus annectens
CAGTAAGGGACCTAATATGGAACCCTGGGGTACACCAGTGACAGTGTTGAGAAATGAGGAAGTAGATTTCTTCCATTTGACAGATTGTTGCCTGTTGGAAAGGTAACTGGTAAACCAGTTGATACAAGAGAGTGAAAGATGTAGGTTAGAGAGTTTGGTCAGCAGGAGGGAGTGGGAGATGGTATCGAAAGCCTTAGAAAGGTCTAGGAGGAGGGTGGAGACAATGCAGTTGGAGTCTCTGGCTTTATTTACAGTTTCGAGGAAGGAAAGTAGTGCAGTAGAAGTGCTGTGACCAGGTCTGAATCCATGTTGTGTTGGGGTTAGTAGGTGACTGTCAGTGAGGTATGGTAATAGTTGTATGTGGATGCATTTTTCAAGTAGTTTAGGGATGGGAGATAAGATGGCGATAGGTCTAAAGTTGGAGATGTTATTATTGTTTCCTCCTTTGTGGAGGGGAATAATGTAGGCTTTTTTCCAAATTTGGGATACATAACCTTCTTGGATTGACCGGTTTATAAGTAGACAGATGGGGAATGCAATGGCTTCAGCAGCTGTCTTTAAGAAGAAGGAAGGGATATTATCAGGGGCATTAGAGAAAGGTTTTAATTTTAGAAGGAATTTTTTTTATAGTAGATACAGATATGGGTTTGAGAGAGAAGAGAGGGAGGTGGGAGGTGGAAGAACCTGAGGAGGAGGGGGTAGTGGGAATTGTAGCTGGATGAGTGGAGTTATTTGTGAAGGATGATGTTAATTTAGATATGGAGTCAATGAAGAAACTGTTAAATTGGGAGGCTAGGTCGGTATCAGAAGTATTGTGATCAGGGTGTGGGTTTTCCTTTTTGCCAGGGTTAAAGAGGGAGGAGATACTATCCCAGAATTTTTTTGGGTTAGTCTTGTGATTGTTTTAGAGGGTGATATAGTAGGATTTGCAGTCGGAAGTGAGAAGTTTTTTAACTCTGTTACGAATCATTTAGGGTGGCTGGGGTTTTGTTTTTATAGTGGATTTTTAAGGCTTTATCATGGAGGCGCATGACAGCTAAGGTATCTTTGGTTAGCCATGGGATGGTTTTGCTCTTAATTCTTTTAGTTCTTAGGGGGGCCAAGGTGTCTAGTAGGTTTAGAAATGATGTATTAAAATAGGTGACAGCTTCATCTAGGGGAAGTGTATGTAGGAGACTCCAGTTAAATTGTTTAAGTAAGTCAGAGAAGGTGGTAGGGTTAAAGTTTTTTAAGGAGCGTACAGAGATGGTGGTATATGGCAGTTGTAGGGAGGGAGAATGACAGTGAGCGAAAGTAGGAAAGTATTGTCCCTTAAAGACAGATTGAGAAAGTAATTATTTCAACAACTAAACAACTATAGTATTACTGCATAGCCCAGCAACTCATGTCTGAGCAAAATGTTTGGCTTTTATGGATGCTGGATGTTACTCGATGAAATAAAATGTGTAAGATGCTTAGACCTTATTTCCATATTAAAATAATGGCTTTGTTGATGTATTGCAGACTCCCTTTACCTTGTACCACATGGGCATACTAAACAAGTCATGTATAGGAGTGCTAGCAGCTGAATATAATGTATATCACCAGGCTTCATAGCTCTGAACTGTACAGATTTTTGCAGAATGTCCAGATTTTTGCCTCATCTTTTTGGTCTGTTTTTCATAGAATTGGGGTTTTATGGCAAATTAGTGGCAAATCATTAAAGACTGAAGTTAGAAAATAATGAGCCATTTGAGTTTCGGACTTCATACCCTTTAGAACATTCATGCTAATGCAAAACCTGTTATTCTATCACCTTTCTAAGTTTTTAAGAGTAATATTTAAAAATTGTTCATATTTTTGGCCCTTTCTCCTACTTTTATTTATAGTTTTGTCTAGATGTCTTGCTCTATGAGCTTGTGAGGTATGCCAGGCTCCTTTAGGTGTCACTATAGTGTCACTCATGAGGAACTGTGGTTCTTTTTGTACTGTTTTGCCTTCTTCGGTTTGCAGTGCACATAGGTTTGCATATATACTGTTTTGTAGTTGTTGGTTTGGGTACTCATCATGTGAAATTACTGTGGATTGCACGCAGTGACCCATGCAAACTACACTGCTCTGCAGTGCAGTTGAAGAACTGGGCAGATATGCTATGTGGCACTGCTTGGCTGTATCACTACATATTGCTGCCAAACTGCTAGCAAGCTCCAAGACTGGCTTACATGCATCCATGCAGTGCTGGCAGATTGTGTTAATTAGTTTTGGTGGCCCCTCTATGAAAATTTATTTCACATACTTGGAGGCATGGGTCGGAGTAGCATGACCATACCTCTCAACCTGTCAGTACAAGAAATCTGGACAAAGACAGAAAGAATGGGGGGACAAAGGCCCAAAAATAGGGACAGAATTTAAACATTGCTCCTATAGACTTAGAAAGTTATTAGAATAACAGGTTTTGCATTATTATGAATTTTCTGAAGGCTATAAAGTCTGAAACTAAAATGTCTGTCATTATTTAGTAAGTACTATTGAGTGACTTTAATCTTTAATGATTTGCCAGAAAAACACAAATTTTATGAGGAACAGACCAAAAATATGAGACAAAAGTCTGGACATTCTGTGAAAATCTGTACAGTTGAGAGGTATGCATGACTACTTGGGAGCAAGGACACTGCAGTTTGTTACGTGTCTGTATGTAGGAGCAGTGCCCACAGGTTAGCATGTTGCTCTACCAGGTTTCAAAGAAATTGCTATAACACTGCCAATCATATACCACATGATGACTGAAAATTCATGAGTTGTGATCGGCAGCACTTGTACTACTCCACAGTCTTAAGCGGCTTAGTGTTGTGGCATCACTTGTGGAGTTGCATATGTAATTGTTGACCACCTTCAGTTCATATACATTGTAGTTGTCTGTGGTTGGTTGATTGCATTCATAGTTGGTGGTGACACAACATGTCAATATGCAGTGAACTGCTTTGTACCTCTCAGGACTATGGGTTAATGTGTCCATAACTGAACTGTGCCCTATAAATACTTAGGTCTGAGCCCCTTCTCATGTGGAAAAACCCTAAAGTTTGAATGGTCCAGTAGCAATCTTTGCCACTAGGGGATCATGCTCCTCCCTGATATTTCTAAGATGCTTGAAATTAATCATGGAGACATATGGAATAAGGTGTTTTTTGATGGACCCATTCTAGGTGAAAGCTACATCTCTCATTATTGGAGCATATTTCTACACTTAAAATGTTTGTCTCTCTTTTTTTATTCTATGTTTTCAGACATGTCTCCACTTCTGTATCCCATCCATGGCTCAAAATAATAATAATGCTCCTATATTCTTTTATCTGGGGCTGCCAAAGGAAAAGGTTGGTCCAAGCCATGAGGGCAGCCCCAACAATTTGTTAGAACTAGGAATCCCTAAATGTAGCAGCTATACAAGGGAATTTCAGCTTACTCACCTCTTCAGACTTAACTTCAGCAGCTTGCCTATCTGGGCAGTTGTAGAGGAAGAAACATGATAAACATTGGCACCCCCTCACATCAAAATCACCTGGTGCTAAAAGTGTTCTCATGCTACCTAAAATGGACAGATATTTGGGGTTCTGTCATTCCCTTTTATGGGGAGCCTTTATTTGATGGCTCCCCCTCTATGAACCTTAATTTGGATTAAAAGGGCATAAAATGGTTTTTAGATCTGACTAACAGGATGAATGGGCAACATAGCATGCAAAGGTTTCATGCATTTCAATGATCCTGGGACCTACCTGATTCATCTTATTGGGTCTTCCTATGACTTAAATAGATCACCATTTAAGGAGTATATTTATTGCAATCCTCCCCAATCCCCATTCAGGAGTAGCAGTTCAAAAATCATGCAAGTAAACAGTCTTCCACTTCAGTACGGGCCTCATTTTTTATGCCAAAGTGATGATGTGTTAGACTCCTCATGGTCTTGTCTTTCTCATTTTAGTCCAGAACAAACAATGGAATACCTTAAAAGATATTACTTGGTAAACAAAGCTCCCTTATGTTTATGAAAAATTATTATTTTAATACACAGAGGATAACGGGTCCACTTAGCATAGATGATTGAGGATTCTACTGACAAATCCTACTGCCAGATATCTGTCACTCCTCTTCCAAGCATGATCCATAAATTCTGGGATTTCCCAATATTTTTTTAATTATGGGAGTCATTTGAAATGTGAGTCAAAGTCTGTATGAATCTTGTTCTCCCTTCTTCTAAATCAGCTTTATGGGCTGGTCTATTTCAATACTCAAAGGAGAAAAACCTCATATGGATTCATTGAGTAATTCAGCTGTCACAAGTAGTGCCAGCATACATCTCCTTTGAATGAAAATACCCTTCTTGCCTGTCAGAAGAGAAGCTGGATGCTTGGATAATTCAGACAGGATATAGGTTTTCCAAATCCTCTTCAAAACTCAATCGACTTCACAGTACCTCACCTCCCTTCTCCTCTCCAAGTAGTGAGAATGCCTTATGGCTAATCTTTTTAAGTTAATAATCCCTGAATCAGGTGCTATAATTATATTGTTGCATGATAGCCCTATTCCCTCAGCATTGTTATTTACTTTCTTTCTCTTTAACATCCATATTTTCACTCTCTCACACTATATGAACTGTAACTCTTAATGCTTGACCTTATAGCAATTTTTCTCTTTTTATGATTTCATTTTCTTTCTTGTCCAATAAATTGCACCCCTAATGCAGACCCCCTGTCTCATTTTCAGTTTTGTTTAACTTATATATAGTCCATTTAGTTATTTTTAACCATGTGAAGTTTCTTTTGCCTTCATTCTGTTTCCATCATATTCTGTGTAAAGGATTTCATGTTATTTCTATAGTGTTCTGTTTTTTTGGAATCTATAATTATTATTTCTATAGTGTACTGTTTTTTTGGAATCTATAATCATGAAAATAAAGTTGATGTTGTTTACAAAAAATGCAGTGAACTGTTGGATGTGAAATAGGGTCAATGATTGGCACTGTAGTCAAGGTGTTCAGTCTACAGGCAGACTAATACTTCAGTCTCAGTGCTACTTATACAACACATGGGTAATGCCATTTGTGTACTTCAGAGTGACACCTGAAGGGTGGATGCAAATCCATATACTGTTTCCATGGCCATTATCAAAGAATAGGATTGCAGCTGTTATGTGAATATAACACTAAGACAATGTATTGCTCAGAGTGTGTGTACAGAAGACATGACTGTCATGAGTGAGTAGATCAAGATGCATATGGTAGTAAACTAGATGTTTTATCATAATTGCATATGAGAGGTACAGTAGTGGCTGCTTTGCAACTTTCAACTAACAATTACACAAGACCATAACAAAATTATGCAAGTAATGTGCAGTGTGATTGTTTGTTTCTGCAGTGATAGGGAAACATTTTAACTGTGATCTTATACAGTGTCCTAAATTTGTGCTACCTTTAAGTTACAGTGTTAAGTCAGAGGGTATTCAGTGTTATTATATGAGGGCAATCATACATCTCCTGGCCTACAGAGTTCAGAAAGGGTCTTATGGCTGACATAAAAGAAGTGTTTGCAAAAGGTTATGAATGATATGAAATGTTTTCAGTATTTACATTAATAAGTTAATAACGGAGTATGATATTGTCATGTTAGAAGACCTATATAAGAAGGTTATACTAGAAAAAAGAAACCAAAACTTCATTAATACAAAACAATAGATATAACTGTTTTTGTGTTACACTGTATTAATATTACCATTGTTTTTATACTGAGACTAATATCTCATGAATGCTAGATCCTGCATTAGGAAACAAGGTGGTATCTGCAAGCTGACAGGATACAGTAGACACCCACAGTGAATACATCACTTTGGGATGCACAGGGCTTATGATACAGATGGCTGGTTACAAAGGTTATGAAAAATATAAAATATTTTGCACATTTACATGAAAAAAAAAACAAATTATACATGATGGTTTTATGTTAGATGGCCTAGCAAGACATGTATTAGAAGAAAAATGACACCACAAACAAACTTGGGTAACAGAAACACAACTACAGATATAAGGTACATCAATTTAATATTAATAATTGAACATAAAGTCTACTTTCTCATGTCTGGTAAGTTGTGTGTTAGGAATCAAGGTGTCATCTACAAGATTGCATGATTTGCTAAGCATGCATAGTGAAATATTCAACATGGAATATATGTTATTTGAATTATTAAGGGTTGCAAACATAAGACAGAAAAATATTATATATTTTCAATATTTATATCAAAAATTAAAAATGGAATGCAATATTTTTATTTTGGGTGGTGCACATAAGCAGTGGGTGCTAGTAAAAGCATAATATAACAACATGGGTAATGTGAAACTATTCAGATTTATGGATTATATATTAATGCAGTGTTTGTTGGCTTTGCTTTCTTTATGTTTATACAGACACACACAAGTGTGTGTACATATGTGTGTGTGTGTGTGTGTGTGTGTGTGTGTGTGTGTGTGTGTGTGTGTGTGTGTGTGTGTGTGTGTGCCTGTTGAAATCATGTATGTGCTTATGTGTTTCTATGTGTATGTATATCCCACAGAGATAACTTAATAAAAGGATACAAGACCTAAACAATGTGTCTTGCACTAACTGACTTAAAGCCTTGTCACTATACTTGTCATTCTTCATACTGCTAAGAGGTGATCTGTGTCTGGCATATGAGGCATCATCTATTCTATTACTGATGGACCTACTGCACATCATCAAGTCAAATGGTATCAGAAATGCTAGGTCTAGGGATATAAACCTGATATAACTATATATATATATATATATATATATATGTGTATATATATATATATATATATATATATATATATATATACACACACATGTGTGTGTGTGTGTGTGTGTGTGTGTGTGTGTGTGTGTGTGTGTGTGTGTGTGTGTGTGTGTGTGTGTGTTTTTGTGAAATGTCACCAGAATGGTTTGGAGGGAGAGGTGAATCTCACAGAGGATACCACTGCTCTGGAACAGACTCCCATCCATGTAAAACAAAGCTCATCTCTGTCCATATCCAAACAAAACTTGGTACTATGGATGGGTAAAAGAAAATTTAGCCCAAGACTGCCCCCTGTACTACTTATGAACAGAGGCAGCTCCTAAATGCTTTATCCCATGCATGGGTTCCCTCAAATTATCTATGGTATGATTCCACTTTTTTTCACTACAGGTAATATATAATTATCAACCATGGTATGGGTAAAGCTAATCTATAACCATGGGATAGGTTCATTTGAGCACCAAAAGGGAAATTGGCTAGGCTTAAAATAGCCTGAAAGGATAGCTAGCCTAGTACTTACCTATGAACCTAAATTCAATGGTCTGCATGTTTGTGAGGTTGCAAAAATTAGCAACAGTACAAATGTGTGACTATATATTTGTGGGAATCACATTTAGTTGAATTCACGTTTTCGATATTAAAGGTGCATTGAAGTGTGCAGGAAAATAAATGAATGAAAAAGTTGAGTGTTCTAAAAATGTGCAAGATGGCACTATAGCAATTAGTATGCACATGCGACTGTTTGTGGGTTAGGGTTAGAGATAGCAGAGAGTAATGGGATATTTTTACTGCTGTGCTTCCTGGGTGTTGTAGGTGTTCTTTGTCCATTTGTTTTATGCAGTGATAACGTTAGGGAAAGGGGATTTATTAAATGACTATATAGTGTTAGAGTTAGGAGCAAGAGGATGGGGCAGGGTAGGGTTAGCACATGTGTAAGGAGGTGCAGGGGATGCTCAGACTACTGCATTTTAACAGATATCAGCTTTATGTGTATCCTGGCATAGCCATAAGCCATGGTACTCTTTCTGTGGTATTCTAGACATACCTGTAAAGTTCAGGTTTTTGCAATTATACTCACTCTGGTAGTAAGTCCTGCAACATATGCATATTCCCCTGAAAGACTTTTTTTCAAATCCGTGCAGGTTACTTGAGTTGGTCTGACTTTTGTGAATGTGTCTCCTGTAAACCCTCCTCTCCCTGACAGAAAGTTATTCAGTATAACTCAGGTTAATAACCTCATATTTGTTGGGGTCACCAGCTGGGTACAAGAGGAGACTGCACCTGGGAGCTATCACTGGCCCTACCCCTATGTGCTGGCATTATTCAGAAGGTGACTGTGAGCTACTAGGCACTTCTGTAGTTTAGAAGATTGAAAACACATAGGGCTGGATGCTTTTACTGATGTAAAAAAGAAAATGCTCATATAAGCAAATGTTCTGTTTAATGGTGGCTTTGCCAGCAACCTTTTGAATGTGATCATGTTGTAGTGGGGTAAGGGAATTTGCCCTTACCCTACTGTTGTGTGATCTTGGAGTTGGTATATATAATTAACAGAGGGTATGGAAGTCACAGCCCCCAACATTAGAGGGTGCATGGGGGGCTTCCTCCCTGCAAAAAAAAATAATAATTTTAGTGTGTCCTGCTTTTGATAATTTTAGATTCACTCTATAATGTTCACTACTTTTTATGTTCGCTCTTTTGAGTATACAATATTTGCTGTTATAGGATCACAGGATCATACTAGGCTAATGACCCTGGGGCCCTTACAAGCATAGCCACGAGTTTATCCTCAAAAAAGAAACCTCAGTCAGCACATGTCTGTCAATGATGGACAAAAGTGGAATCCCTGGGACAAATTTGTGGTTTCCCATCCACTCATCAAGGTTGTGCTTGAAGAGGGTCAGTGGGGTACTCAGTTTGACATGTATGGGAAGTCTATTCCAGAGAAGGGGCAGCCTCTGGGAGACAAATCTGTCTCTCCAGCAGGTTTTGTTGATGTCACACATTAGATTTAGGCCTATCAAGCAAGTAATGCACTTAGATATGGAGCATCTCTGGTAGGGCAGGGGCCGATACTGCCTTGTATGCAAGACACAGATCACCTCTGAGCAATCTGTATGATACCGCGTAGAGTGATAGTGATTTGATCCTGTCCACATAGGACAGGTGTTGGAGGCCATGGATTCTCTTTGTGAGGTATTTCTGTTGCCTTTCCAGTTGGTGCAGGTGTTTGGAGAGGTACATACGAAATGGGGAGTTATACTCAATTATAGGTCTAATGAGGGAGGATAGAGAGGTAATAACCTCCTTTTTTCTGGATGCAATCCCTTTACTTATGAAATGAACCAAGTAAAAAGTTTTTCTGACCACTGCCACCATATGATGGTCAAATATAAGATTGTTGTCAACCTGAGTACCCAAGTCTCTCACAACAGGTTGTGTGCTTAGTGGGTTGCCGTTGATGTGGTAATCAGTAGGGGCCACGTATTTGTCAAAGTGAATGATAATACATTTTTTTTTTGCATTTAACTTAAGGCCATGACTTTGGCACTAGTTATTTGTAGCTGTGAGATGCTCTTGTAGTATGTTAACATCATTTGGTGACTCGATGACACCACACAACTTACAGTCATCCACAAACTTGGCTAGCCACAGGCCCTTTGTCTTTGCCTGGACCTCTGAGAAGTAGATGCCAAACAGTAGGAGTCCCAGGACAGATCCCTGGGGGACACCATTAGTGACAGGTCTGTTGTCGGAGGTGGTGGTAACTATTTTGACCTTGTGGGTCCTATCTGTGAGCCAGTTGGCTACCCATCTGATGAGATAGGGATTAACACCAAGTTGTGTTAGCTTTTCAATGATGCCTGAGTTGGGGATTGTGTCAAAGGCCTTAGCCAGATCAAGGTAAGCTGTATGTACTGACTTTCCCTCATCCCGGCCTTTGTGACAGTCTCAAAGACGTCAACTAGGTTCAATAGGCAAGATTTGCCCCTGACGAATCCAAACTGGGGAGTGGGTCAAGTACTTGGAGATTGCCTTTGCCCTTGTTTATGAGATCCATAATAATATGCTCCATGGCTTTACAGATTAGACCTGTCAAGCTAATGGGGCAATAGTTTCACAGGTCAGTAGTGGCACCACCTTTGTGCAAGGGGATGACAATGGCAGTTCTCCACTCTGTTGGAATGAAGCCTGTACTTTGGCTGTAGTTGAATAGGGTGCTCAATGGTGAAGCTAGTTCTTGCTGGAGATGGTGTAGAATACAGCCTGGGATACTATCAGGTTCCATAGAAGCTGTGTTCTTTGCCTTGGATAGGGCCTTTAACACCTGATCTATGGAGATGTGAGGTGAGGGACAAGTATCAGGGATGTTGACTGGGTCTTTGAGGGGTGATAAGGAGGTGAAGTTTGTGCTGAACCTATCATCTAGCAGGTTGGCTAAGTCAGCAGGATCAGTGTAAGTGGTACCATTAAGTACTAATTCGGAACAAACTTGGGCTTTGCCATGGAAGTTCTTAATGTAACTGAAGAAGAACTTGAGGTTTCTCTTTGCTTTGGAGGCTAATTTCAATTCATAATTGGCTTTCAAGGTTTTCACTAATGATCTAATTTGCTTGTTGAGGCAGAGGATGGAGTTTTTCAAATTTGGAATCTGTTTCTTTTTATCCTTGGACAACAGTTTCTTCTTTTTGTTGTAAAGCCTGTTGATAGGGGATGTCCACCATTAAGGTTTGTGTTTCCTTGAGGAGCAGGTTTTAGTTCTGTTGGGTATGACTGAGTCCATGCAGTTGTACAGGTGCTTGCGTACTGTTCAACATAGTTGTCTGCATCCTCTGAGGGGGTAGTGGTCAGTGGTGTGAAGCTGCTGATACCCTCCCTTAGGAGGTTGTAATCAGCTTTTGAGAACTTTTTTACTTGGTTACAGCTGGGAAGGGGCTAGGTGGGATAGAAATTTCGAATGAGACAGACTGATGATGTGATCTCACTAGGGAAGAACATACTACGGGAGTGGTACAGCGGTCACCCATGTTGGTGAGAACAAAGTCCAGTATGTTATCTCCCCTTATGGGAGATGAGACCAGCTGGTCTAGTGCATTAGAATTGATGAAGACAAGGAATCATTGGGTGATGGTCTAGTGCATTAGAATTGATGAAGACAAGGAATCGTTGGGTAATGGTCCAGTGCATTAGAATTGATGAAGACAAGGAATCGTTGGGTGAGTGCATTAGAGCAGGAATAGTTCACTCAGTCTATGGTTGGGTAGTTGAAGTCACCAAGGATCAGGGTGTTAGGGGGTACTTTGATGGAGTCAAGTAGGTCCAGGTAGGAGGAGTGTGTTTCCTGAGTCATGAAAGAGATCTACAGCTGGCTATAACTTGGATGGGTGTCTTGCCAACTTTTAATTGCACCTGGAGTAATTCCAGTGCATCATGCTGGTAAACCAGTCTGGAGGTGTGCCTATCTTTAATAAATATAGAGACTCCACCACCCTTAGTCTTTCTGACCTCATTTTGGGGTTGGAAAGTGTGGAATGAGGTATAGCCTGGTAAGGCAGGGGTGCTCTTCGCAGCCTTGAACCAAGTTTCCATGACTGCACAGACATTGGCATCGTCCAGTGTGAGGAGATCCTCAAGTGAGTGGATTTTCAGGTTAAGGCTGCTAGCAATGAGCAGCATGACCTTCAATTTGCTTTTATATTGGAAGATTTGCTTTTGAGACATAGTTTAAAAAGGCACAATGGGGCAGGCAAGAGCCTTGGCCAAGATCTGGAACCCCAGGGGTGACAGGTGGAAGCCATCTCTGGAAAAGCATTGACACTTGTCAACCATGTCATCCCAGGCAGACAGATAATTAATTACACAAAGACTTCTGAGTAGCTCAATGTAAAACTTTTTGGAATCTCACCCTGTGTGACCTACAGGTGAAAAAATGTTGCCATTTTATATATAACATTATTACATACATTCTTGCCATTGATATTTAAAATTTTTCATTCATGGTTTTGGGGAATAATATTGTTTTGAAATATTGTGAAAAGCTTTAATTATGCATAATCTGTGCATATTGTGCTATACCACAAAACAGTAGTATGCGACCCTTTCTTGTCATATACCATATGAAAGCTTTCAACCAGATGAATAATTCCCATTGTAATATCCTGGATGTATCTGTGATGCCCGTGCACTGGCCCAGCAATCAAGGAGCCTCAGTCCTTACCACTAACACCAGTGAGGGGCGTCCATATAGGGAAAGGATAATAAATACACACACAGTAAAGTACAATTTCCCTTAAGAGCACACAGAGATCACAGTCAGTCTGGGGCTGGTTTCTGCCTTTCTCTCCAGGTCCCCAATAAGACTCCCCACTGGCACAGCTATAGGGTCCAGATCTCAGCCTAGTGGGCAAGCTAAAACCTCCAGCACCCTCTCTGTCCAACCAGTGCTTCATGTCCCTGCCCAAGTAGCTGACACACATGCACACACTTTGAGATAAGAGTTATATACAACCACACAGACATTCCTGGGGAAGGCTGGCACAGGTTCTCCAGCTGTGCCCCTTTTACCTAGACTATATGGTAGAAATCACTGCCACCACCCAGCTAATATTTATCAGCTACTCAAATGCCCTTATTAAAGGGTGTCCAATTATTACTGTGCAATATTATTATCCAAATGGTAAGTGCAACCAAACAGTCAAGACTTATTTGGAGTGACTTGATACAGTATCACTGGAAAAGAAAACTGCCCTAGATGTCTCAGACTTGTGTAACACAACACAAATTCAAACAGAAACACAAGAAAAAGTGGAGTCACTGAATCCTTCTCACCAAAATTTAATACCACAGGTTAAGCACTTTAAGCTATTCCTAAGAGAAACACTGAAGTCTAACATTCTACTTACATACAGACACAGACAGAGTGGTGAGTTGGATGTTCTCAAGACAAATGTTCTAATGTTCATTTTTTCTTTCCTTAAATTGATAACACAGTACCACTGATTCATTTCAGATTACATCATTTCTTTCTGGTTCCCAGGCTAAAAGACTCTCAGAGGTTAATAGCCCCTTTGATCTTGCAACTGGTCAGGAACCAGAGCAATAACAGAAATTATACATGCAAATTCTAGCCATTAACTCATGCCTCAAAACAATAGGCAGAATTCCTTCATCCGGACATATCGGCTCTGAATTTTGACATCAAAGAATTGACTTGTCAGCTTTGTTACAGCAGAGTGCACTGTTGTTACATTTTTGCAGTTCCACATTTAACACCATTTTTTTCCATATAAGAGAACAAGCCTGTGGCTTATATTAATATTTTCAAATGACAGAATTATTCACAAAATTCTATCCAACTAGGCCGGCAGCCATCACATGTCTTCACACATCTCTCCCCCTGTGGAATTCAAGCTAGTTTTTCAAGAGACCCTTGAGAAATGTTGCTTGAGATGGTTAGGTCTATCTGAGTATACCTTACCCCATTCCCTGTCTTGAGAGCCCATCTGCATTGGCATTGCTAATCCCACTGCGGTGCTGCACTGACATATCATTTGCTTGGAACCCTAGGCTCCATCTTAACAACTTGGCATGTTGCTGGCTGACTCTGTTCTTCCTTGTCAGGTCTGTGAGGGGAGCAGCTATCGTACTATAACCGGGGACAAACTTTCTGTAGTACCCTGCTGTCCCTAGGAATGCCCTCACCTGCGTTTTGGTAACAGGTGCAGGCCATTCCTGAATGTTTTCTACTTTGACAGGTTCTAGCCTGATTTTACCACTCCCCACTCTATGTCCCAGGTAGGAGAACTCTGCCATACCCACCTGACATTTGCTAAGCTTAATGGTCAGCCCTGCCCTCTGTAGTCTGCTCAGCACCTCCCTGATATGTTGAAGGTGGTCTTGCCAGGAATGGCTACAGATGGCAATATCATCTAGATAAGCAAGGGCAAACCCTCCTGCTCCTGCCAAGATATGATCTAGCAGCCTCTGGAAAGTCGCTGGGGCATTTTCATCCCAAAGGCATCTTTGTGAACTCATACAAGCCAAAAGGAGTCACAAAGTCTGACTTCTCTTTAGCAGTGGGAGTCAAGGGTACCTGCCAGTAACTCTTGGTAAGATCAATGGTTGTAAGATACTTATCCCCACCCAGCTGTTCTAGGGCCTCATCTGTCCTAGGCATAGGGTAAACATCTGACTCTGTGTGACTGTTTAATTTCCAGCAGTCCTCACAGAACCTGGTGTTGCCATCCTTCTTTGGCACCAGCATCACTGGAGAGGCCCAGGGACTGTTGGACTCTTGAATCACACCTAGTTCCAACATCTCCTGTATCTCCTCCCTCAGAGTCTGTTTGACTCCCTCAGGCACCCTATAAGGGCCTGCCTAATAGGCTTTTGGGGTTCTGTATCCACCTGGTGCTGCACCAGTTGGGTGCACCCTGGTTTCCCAGTGAACATGTCCCCAAACTCCTGTAACACTGCTCAGATTTCTCGAACTTGGGTAGGAGATAGCTGCTGGGACATTGCTATCCCTTCCACTGAGGTGTCAGCCCGAGCATCACTGAGGAGATTAGTCACCAAATCTCCCACAGACTCCTCTTGCAATCCACTGCAAATTCTCAGCACAAGGGCCTCCCTATCATGGTAAGGTTTCATCATGTTAACATGGTACAATTTGTGCCCCTGCCTCCTGCCTAGCAGTTCAACCATGTAGTTAACATCACTTACCTTTCTTATCACCTTGTAGGATCCCTCCCAAGCTGCTTGCAGCTTGTTGTGTCTGACAGGAATGAGAACCATTACCTGCTGCCCCACAACATACTCTCTAGCTCAAGCATTCCTGTCATACCACACCTTTTTCTGTTGTTGGGCTTCTGCCAGGTTCTCTTGGGCCAAACCCATGAGTTCCCTGAGCCTTGTCCTAAGGTTTAGGACATATGCCACAACAGACTAATTGGGAGGTTCACACTCACCTTCCTACTCATCACAAATTAAATCTAGAGGTCCCCTCACCCTATGCCCATACAGCAACTCAAAGGGTGAAAAACCTTTGGAATCCTGAGGATCCTCTCTGTAAGCAAACAACAGATGGGGCAAATATTTGTCCCACTCCCTCTTAAACTGGTATGCAAATGCCTGTAGCATGGACCTGATCATACAGTTTAACCTCTCAACCAGACCATTAGTCTTAGGTTCATAGGTTCATAGGTTCATACTAGGCTATCTGCCCTGGGGCAATTATAAGCCTAGCCCGATTCTGTATGGCTTACGCCACCCCTTGATTTGAGTATACTGTGCCCTTTTTAAGGTTTAGTTTACTGTGCCTCTGTCTAATAGTGACATGGGAGTAATCCCTGGGACAAACCTATGATCCCCCATCCACCTATCGAGATTCTTCTTGAAGAGATTCAGTGAGGTGCTCTGCCTCACATGAACTGGAATTCTATTCCAGAGCGAAGGGAGCCTTTGGGTTATGAACCTGTCCCTCCAGCAAGTTCTATTTATTTCTGTGCTGAGGTTCAAGTCCCTCAAGCATGTGGCTCTAAGGGATTTAGATTTACTGAGGTGGAGCATGTCCATTAATTCTGGATTTGACATAGCTTTGTATGTCAGGCATAGATCGTCTCGAAGTAGGCGGTATGCAACTGAGTAGAGGTGGAGTTTTTTTAACCGAGCAGCATATGGCATCTGTTTGAGACCCTTGATCCTCTTGGTGAGATACTTTTGGGGTCTCTCTATTTGCTGCAGGTGTCGGGTAAGGTACATCCCAAAAGGGGAATTGTATTCTATGATGGGCCTGATGAGGGATGAATAAAGGGGCACGATTACCTCTCTTGATCTAGATGTGAAACCCTTTGTGATGAGGTGGGCGATATAGAAGGTCTTTCTAACCACTTTGGCAGTGTGGTTTTCAAAGGAGAGATTGCTATCAACTTGGGTCCCCAGGTCCCTAATAACTTTCTCTGTACTTAATGGGTTTCTGCCTATGTGGTAATTTGTGGGCACATTGTTTTTGCCAAAGGGTATGACTATACATTTTTTGGCATTTAGCTTTAAACCATGGTGCTGGCACCAGTTATCTGTCTCTGTGAGACCTTTTTGAAGGATGTTTGTGTCAGCTGGAGAGTCGATTATGGCACCCAGTTTGCAGTCATCTGCAAACTTGGTGAGCCATAGTCCTTCCACGTTTGCCTGTACCTCGGAAAAGTATATACCGAACAAGAGTGGTGCCAGGACAGAACCCTGTGGGATGCCACTTGTGACCGGTTTTGAGTCTGACATGGCTCCAGCAACTCTCACAATGTAGGTTTTGTCTTTGAGCCAGTTTGCGACCCATCTTGTGACATAGGGGTTTATATTTAAGCTGGATAGCTTATCTATGATGCCCGAGTGGGGTATTGTGTCAAATGCCTTTGCAAGGTCCAGATAGGCTGTGTGGACTACCTTCCCTTCATCTATGGCTTTGGTGACTGTTTCGAAGAAGTCAACCAGGTTCAAAAGGCAGGATCTGCCCTTGACAAAGCCGAACTGGGTAGGATCTAGTGTCTATAGGTCCCCAATGTCTTTGTTTATGAGCTGCATGATGATCCTCTCCATAGCCTTGCAGACTAAGCTAGTCAGGCTTATGGGGCGATAGTTTCCAGGGTCCGTAGAGGCTCCACCTTTGTAGAGTGGGACCACTGTTGCTGTACGCCATTCTGTGGGCACATATCCTGTAGTGAGGCTGAGATTGTATAGCTGTTTTATTTGATGGATTAGTTCCTCTTGGAGTTCATGTAGGATGCAACCTGGGATGCCATCTGGTCCCATGGAAGCAGTGTTTTTTGCTTTGGAGAGGGCAGCCTTCACCTGAGCATCAGAGATGTTTGGGAGAAAGCCCTCTGCCGGGATAGATACTTGCTCTTTTGGGGGGAGGAGAAGTTTGCACTGAACCTGTCTGCCAGGATATTGGCGATGTCTGTGGGTTCAGTGTATTTTTTGTCATTTAGAATCAACTCAGAACAAGTCTGGGAGTTGCATCCCAGGTTCCTAACATAACTGAAAAAAGCCTTATGATTGTCTTTGGTGTCTTGTGCAATTTTTCTCTCAAAGCTGGCCTTGGAGGATTTTATGAGGGATCGTAATTTTTTGCTAGTACTGATCAGAGATGCCTTCCCTATTAGGGATTTTGCTCTATCATGTAGTAGCTTCCTCCTTCTGTTGTACAGTTTATTTATGGCAGGGGTCCACCAGACTGGACGCCTGCCTTTGGATGATTGGGTCTTGGATTTGTTTGGGATAGCATGATCCATGCATTCCTGGAGATGTCCGTAGAATGCGTTTATATAGGATTCTGCAGTTTGGGCCATAGTTTCCACTGGCCCTGGGGCCTTGAAGGATTCCACTTTGGTTTTGAGAAGTGAGAAGTTCACTTTTGAGAAGTTTTTCACTGTGGTTTTCTGGGCTGGGGTTGGGGTTGGGATGTGGACATCCAGTGAAATTAATTTATGGTCTGATCTTACCAATGAGGGATATACTTCTGGTGTGGAGCATAGAGTCCCCATGTTGGTAATGATCAGGTCTAGTATGTTGTCCCCTCTTGTGGGAGTGGTGACTAGTTGTTCCATAGCATTTGAGTTTATAATTTCCAGGAACCTTTGGTCTAAGGTGCTGGGGCTTGAGTAGTGCTCCCAGTCAATGTTTGGGTAGTTGAAGTCACCCAGTATAATGGTGTTCAGAGAGATCTTCATGTTCTCCAATGTTTTCAGGAAAGCCGAGTGGGATTCCTGACTTTGAGAGGGTGGTCTGTAGGATGCTATAAACTGAAAAGCAGTCTTGCCCACTGTTAGTTGCACATGGATGGTCTCCGATACTTTGTGCAATGCCACTAACCTGGAGGTGTGGATATCCTTGATAAATATGGAAACTCCCCCTCCTTTTGTGGTTCGGTCTGGGTTTTGGGGCCGAAAAGCATGATATGAGGTATAGCCTGGTAGTGCTGGGGTGCTGTCTGGAGCCTTGAACCAGGTTTCTGTCACTGCACAGATATCAATGTTCTCCATACTGAGGAAAGCTTCGAGTGCGTGCATCTTGAGGTTAAGACTTCTGGCGTTAAGCAGCATTACCCTTAGTTTCTTGTTCCTTGTGCTGTCTATGGGGGTGGGTTTGACATTTGAGCCTTGCCTAAAAAAGGCACTATGGGGGTGGCAAGAGCCTTTGCCAATATCCGAAAGGACAGTGGTGACAGGTGCAAGCCATCCCTAGCTTCACCCCACAGTACTTCCACAGACAAGCCAGCAGGTCTGACATAAAATTGGCACCTCTGTCAGTCAGTATTTCTTTTGGAAAACCTACCCTGCTGAAAACCTCTAACAAAGCATTTGCCACCTTTTCTGCCTCAATGGAGGACAGAGCCACTGCCTTAGGGTATCATGTAGCATAATCCACTACCACTTGGATATACTTTTTCCCTGTGGAACCTGGGGTACTCAGAGGCCCCACAATATCCATAGCTACCCTCTGAAATGGCTCTTCAATCACAAAGGCATTAAAGGAGCTCTCACTTTGTCTCCTGCCTCGCCTACCTTTTGGCATTGCTCACAGGTCCTGCAGTATCCTGTTACATCTCTGGAAATCCCAGGCCAATAGAAGTTCTGCATAATAGGTCTCGTTGTACATTTTATGCCCATAAGACCTGCAAAGGGAATATCATGAGCTATGGCTAGAAGCACCAGAAGGTAGACTCTAGGCACTACCAACTGCTGTATTCTATCACCTTCTAGCCCTCCCTCAGGGGTCCACTCTATACAGTAGCACTTTTTTCCAGTATACAGATCCCCCCTTCCCTTGAGAATCAGGTTCCTTACAACCTACCTGCTTCAGGCCTTGCAATGTAGGGTCTGAGGGCTGATCCTGTCTCAACTGTCTCTTTGTAACCCTTCCCAGCTCCCCTTCTACAGGAAGTCTGCCATCCTCTGACAGTGGTGCCTCACTGTCAGCCTGGGTACTACTAAATCCACATATGCAGAGGCCCTTAACTGTAACCTGCCCAAGCAACAAGAACCTCTGAAGCTGAAATGCAAACAAACACCAATCACAACCAAAGTGCCACATAGTTCACAACACCAGTGTGCCATCCAGCAACAGCCCCTAAAGCAAGACAATGTACCTAACACTTTAGTCATAGGTGACTCTATAGTCTGGCACACGGATGTCCCTCTAACCAGGTTGAACAAGGAGAAAATTACAGTCAGCTGCCTGTCGGGCACCAGGATCCGCCATATAACGCATGCACTCAAGTCACTCCACAACAAGTACAAATATGACTCTGTCATTGTCCATGTTGGAGTGAATGACTTGAGACGTACCTCCCTGGACTACATGAAAAGAGACATGGAAGATCTCTCGGATCATGTGGCCCAGGCAGGTATGACCATAGCCCTGAGTAGCATCCTGCCTTCACCCAGAATGATACCACAATATAAGGACAAAATGATTGACTTCAACAATTGGCTAAGCTTCTGGTGTCATTCAAAGGGGATCCAGTATCTGTCTGCCTGGGACGACATGATTGACAGACCACAATGCTTTGCCAGAGATGGTCTGCAACTGTCGCCCCTGGGATTCAGGTTACTGGCTAAGGCTCTTGCCACCCCTATAGTGCCTTTTTTAGGCAATGTTCAAAGGACAAAACCACCACCATAACAGGTACAAGCATGCAAAATCTGAAGGTAATGCTACTGAATGCTAGAAGTCTAAACCTCAAAATGCACTCTCTTGAGGCACTCCTAAAAATGGAAAACATCGATAGCTGTGCAGTAACTGAGACCTGGATCAAGGCTTCAGAGATTACCCCTGCAATACCAGGCTACAAATCTTACCACACTTTTCGGCCACCAAACCAGGACCGAAACACTAAAGGTGGAGGAGTGTCAATATTCACCAAGGATATTCACACCACCAGGCTAGTTGCCCAACACAATGCATCTGAAATTCTCCAGGTGCAACTAACACTAGGTAAGACTGCAATCCAGATTGTAGCTTGCTACAGATCCCCCACCATACCCCAAGATTCTCACTACACCTTTCTAAACATACTGTAAAATATTAAGATAGAACCAAACACCCTAATACTGGGTGATTTTAACTACCCTGCCATTAACTGGGAAAACTTCTCATGCACCAACACCTTTGCCCAACGGTTCTTGGAATTCATAAATTCCAATGCCCTGGATCAGCTAATCCATAGTCCCACCAGGGGCTCCAATATCCTAGTCCTGGTCATTACCAACATGGGAAATCGATGCTCCACACCTATGGTCACCCCCTCGTTAGTCAGGTCTGACCATAAGCTAATCACCCTTAACATCCACATCCCACCCCCAGCCTCCAGTAAGGAAACCTCCATAAAAAACTTCTCCAAAGCCAACTTCATGCTACTCAAGTCAGAAGTGACAAACGTCATGACACCCATGCAGACGGGAACTGAAAGTTCAACTGCTGAATCCTACACTAAGGCACTGTACAAGCACATCCATTCATGCATGAATCGTGCCATCCCAAATAGAACCAAGATGCTCTCATCCAAAAAAAGGAAGCAAATCTGGTGGTCCCCTGCCATAAACAAACTTTACAACAAAAGGAAGAAACTGTTGCAGAAAGGAGGAAAATTCCAGGATGCAAAACACTCCCTTACCAGCCTCAGTAAGAAACTGAGATCCCTCATAAAATCCTCCAAAGCTAGTTACGAAAATAAAATTGCCAATGATTCCAAAGACAACCACAAGGCATTCTATAACTATGTCAAGAATCTAAATGGCAATGCTCAGATCTGCTCTGAGCTAAAACAGAATGGCATTAAATATACTGATCCCAAGGATATTGCCAATATCCTGGCAGATCGATTCAGTGCCAACTTCACCCCCCTCTCACCCCCTAAATGGCCCATCTCAATACCGGAAGATTGCCAAATTCTGGTAATAATGGCCACACAGGTAAAAAACGCACTCTCCAAAGCTAACAATACAGCATCCATGGGACCAGATGACATCCCAGGCTGTGTACTACATGAACTGCAATATGAACTGGCACCTCACCTAAGTGTCATGTTTAATGATAGCCTCACCTCAGGTTTTGTGCCCACTGAGTGGTGCAGAGCTACAGTTATCCCACTCCACAAGGGGGGATCCACCTTGGATCCCAGAAACTACCGTCCCATCAGTCTGACAAGCCTTATCTGCAAGGCCATGGAGCGTATTATCATGGAACTTATAAACAAAGACATTGCCAACCTTCAAACACTGGACCCCACCCAGTTTGGGTTAGTGAAGGGCCGATCTTGTCTCCTGAACCTGAGTGACTTCTTTGAATCAGTCTCCAGAGCCATGGACAAGGGTAAGGTGGTCCACACAGCCTATCTAGACCTTGCCAAGACCTTTGACACCATCTCCCACTCTGGAATCATAGATAAACTTACTAAGCTGGGCATTAATCCCTACATCACCCAATGGGTTGCTAACTGGCTTACTGACAGAACCCACACTGTAAAAGTAGCCAACTACAAATCCAGCTCCAGACAAGTGACAAGTGGAGTACCTCATGATTTAGTCCTGGGACCGCTCTTGTTTGGCATCTACTTCTCTGAAGTACAGGCCAACACTAAGGGACTCTGGCTAACAAAGTTCGCAGATGACTGCAAACTGGGAACCATTATTGAATCCCCAAATGATGTGGATACTCTACAAAAGGGCCTTACAGAAACAGATGCTTGGTGCCAGAGCCATGGGCTCAAGCTCAATGCCAAGAAATGTATAGTTATCCCCTTTGGGAAAAAACATGTATCTGTGAATTACCATATAGGTGGCAGTACATTAACACCGAAAGTGTGATAAGAGACTTAGGGACACAGGTGGACAGTGGTTTCACCTTCGATAACCACATTGCCACAACAGTCAGGAAATCCTTCTATGTGGCACACCTCATCACTAAGGGCTTTTCATCCAGAAAAAAGGAGGTCATTGTCCCACTGTACTCATCCCTCATTAGACCCATTATAGAATACAACGCCCCATTTGGTATGTACCTCTCAAGACATCTGCAACAACTGGAAAGGCTGCAGAAATACCTCACTAAAAGAATCACAGGCCTAAAGCAGATGCCCTACGCTGACCGCCTTAAAAAACTCCAGCTATACTCTGTCACATATCGCCTACTCAGAGGCGATGTCTGCTTAACATACAAAGCCATGTCAAACCCAGAGCTGCTGGACATGCTACATTTAAAGAAATCCCAATCCCTCAGAGCCACATGCTCCAGGGATCTAAACCTTGTCATCACAATAAACAAAACATGCTGGAGGGATAGGTATCTGACCCAGAGACTCCCCAGACTCTGGAATAGATTGCCCATTCATGTCAAGCAGAGTGCCTCTTTGGCCCTCTTCAAAAGGAACCTTGACTATTGGATGGGAGAAAGGAAATTCACCCCAGGGATCACGTCAGTCACCCTGCTAGACAGGGGTCCAGGGAAGTAAATAGTGTGGGAAGAAATAGACAGGGAATTGTTATGGCTAAGCTTGTATAGGCCCTAGGGCTGATAGCCTAGTACCAACCTATGAACCTATGAACCTATGAACTACTCATCTCTACCTTGCAGTCACTCTGTCCAAGGGAACATCAGTATCCACAAGCACTGTGGCTCACATTCCATCTCACTGCTACAGAGTAGCCCCTTCCCTGAAGTAACCACCTCACCAGTCCTGGCTGCATGTATGGAGTCTGTCTGGGTCTCCCCCAGGCTACCAGACCCACATGCATGTCTCCAAGCCTGACTGCTTGCAACTGCATGAGCACATGGTACTGCCTCATCTAAATCCTTCCCTATCAGGACATCTGCAGGATGGTAGTTTGGTACCCCTTTTGTCTCAAGACAACCTACTATTGGTATTTTGCCTTTCCCACTTACTGGCTCTCTCATCTTTTGTTCCCCACCTTGCCTCCGTGGACATCTGTATGCCACATGGCCCCACTGGTTAAATTCAAAACATTCAACCCTAGGTCCTGGGTGTGTACCTGGACTAGTAGCTTCCCCTGATACTGGCAGATCACCATGGGTTCCTTTAGACCCATGAGCAGTACTGGAGGCCCTCTCCTGTGCAGGGATGCCTTGTTTGCTAGGTATAGGTCTCCCTTTTTCCCCAATTCATCTGAAGTAGCACATTGTCTATCAGCTAACCAGATCCTCATGCCCTCAGGCAAAGTGCTAAGGGCTTGTTCCCTCACCAAAAGGTCTGCCAGCCCTTCAGAAGTGGTGACCTGATATCCACTCATCCACCTATGAAAATAAGTGCTCAGTTCAGCAACATATTCACACACACTTTCATCTGCCTTGCGTCTATGCTCAATGAAACTTTTTCCTATACGTTTCAGATGTTAGCTTAAACAATTCTAACAAACAGTTCTTAACCATAGTATAACTAAAACAGTCAATGTCAGACATTTTAGACAACACAGTTACAGCTCTACCATGGAGTAAGGAGGTCAGGAACCTTACCCAGAGCCTTTGGTCAACATCATACTGTTTACATACCCTCTCAAACATATGAATAAAACTATCAAAATGATCCCCCTCTTTAAAATGAGGAAGAAATGTACTGACCTTTTCTGCTTCTGGGGTCCAGTTACTCCCTTCCCCATTACCTCCATGACTCTGGCGAAGAGTCAGCATCTCCTTCTCATGCTGCCTCTGCATCTCCTTTTCCTCAGCTTCCAGGCATAGCAGTTTCTCATTCTCCTCATTCTCTAGATGCCTCAGTCTCTCAGCTGCTTCTATTTCAAAATGCCTGGCCTCCAACTCAAGTCTCTTTAGCTACAGATGGATTTTTAAGTCCTCTGTAGAAATGTTGAGCTGTCCATTATCTGATGGGGGTAAATCTCCACTGCCAGTCTGATCATCCTCCTGGTTGCTGTTTTCTGATACAGCTGTGACCAAAGCTGCAATCATGTCTGCCTTAGTCAGGTTTCCATGCACCAGTCCCCTAACCTGGCACATCTCAGCCAGCTGGCTCCTTGTCAGCTTTCTGTACTCCTCTGCTGACATGCTGCCTGCTCTGCCTGACTAACTAAGCTAACAAAAGAAATAAAACAATTGTAATCTGAACTCTGAGTATTCACTGCATGGCTGATTTAGAGTACAAAACACCTTCAGTGATAATTCTACACAAGCTACAGGAATTTACTCTACCCACACCACTACAAGCCAATTAATAATTGGCAACCAATTAATATGTGGTGTGGATATCCCACCACTGCCAAACAATTAATATGTGATGCCCCTGCACTGGCCCAGCAATCAAGGAGCCTCAATCCTCACCACTAACACCAGTGAGGGGTGTCCATATAGGGAAAGGATAATAAATACATACACAGTAAAGTACAATTTCCTTTAAGAGCACACAAAATCACAGTCAGTCTGTGGCTGGTTTCTCCCTTTCTCTCCAGGGCCCCAGACTCCCTACTGGCACAGCTATAGGATCCAGATCTCAGCCTAGTGGGCAAGCTAAAACCTCCAGTGCCCTCTCTGTCCAACCAGTGCTTCGTGTCCCTACCCAAGTAGCTGACACACACACACTTTGAGATAAGAGTTACATACAACTACACAGACACTCCTGGGGAAGGCTGGCACAGGTTCTCCAGCTGTGTCCCTTTTACCCAGACTAAACAGTAGAAATAACTGCCACCACCCAGCTAATATTTATCAACTACTCAAAGGCCTTTATTAAAGGGTGTCCAATTATTACTGTGCAATATTATTATCCAAATTGTAAGTACAACCAAACAGTCAAGACTTATTTGGAGTGACTTGATATAGTTTCACTATATACATGCAATGTACTCTAGAGCTACACAAAACAGCCACAATTGAAAGGTAAAAATATTTAATAATAAATAATAAAATCGCAAGACAATTCTTCTTACTATACAGTGCTAGTCAAGAGTTCAGAGAACACAGGAAAATGCTTAAAATAATACAGTAGAATAGTTCTGACATCAGCACAGAAAAACACTTATACTAATCTTCCTATTTCCTAGCTATTTCTAAGAGACACACTAAAGTCTAACATCCTACTTACATGCAGACACAGGAAGAGGGGTGAGTTGGATGTTCTCAAGACAAATCCTCTATGCTGTCATTCTTTCTGTCCTTAAATTGATAACACAGTACCACTGATTCATTTCAGATTACATCATTTCTTTTTGGTTCTCAAGATAACGGACTCACAGAGATTAATAGCCCCTTTGATCTTGCAGCTGGTCAGGAAGCCAGAGCAATAAAAATAATTTATACATGCAAATTCTAGCAATTAACTCTGGCCTCAAACCAATAGTCAGAATTCCTTCATCCAGACATATCAGCTCCGAATTTTAACATAAAAAAATTGACTTGTCAGCTTTGTTACAGCAGAGTGCACTGTTGTTACAGTTTTGCAGTTCCACATTTAACACCATTTGTTCCATTTAAGAGAACAAGCCTGTGGCTTATATTAATATTCACAAATGGCAGAATTATCTACAAAATTCTATCTGGCTAGGCTGGCAGCCTTGACCTATCTTCACAGTATCTTGCACACTTTTTCAAAGCTATAACCATTTGTTTGACCACAACAGTTGTAATTTGAGGCAAATAAAATATCTATTTTTTTATTAATGTGGGATACAGAATGATATCCATGATAAACATGTCATTGTTTTGAAGTATTGTGAAAATAATTTATGCAATTTGCATACCCTCTGCAATATCACAAAACAGTAGTTATGTTACCAGCTCTTATTACCTGTCATTGGAAAGTTATCAAGCAGATGAATAATTTTCTCACTTATACCTTGGGTCTATCTTGCATATTGATATACAGATATCTCTTTCTTCAAACATAGCACTAATATTTTTTGCCAGAAAAGTACATTTTCTTTCATAGAGTTGTAATATAAGATCAATATTACCAGCAGACCTTTGATTCTAGCAGCTGAGTGTAGACCATTATCTAACAAAGAACTCTCCATTTATGAAATATTGCAAATTATATGAGGTGTATTTCTATGGAAGCAAATGATGTCAGGGATTGTCAAGTAATTCAGAAAGGACAGGGATTATTTATTCTCCTTATGCTCAGGATTCCATTAATTATTTATTTTTACTTTTCTTGAAGAAACAAAAGACCAAAAAGCAATTGAAAAGAAGATTGGGAATTATTGCGAGCTCTGATGTAATCTGTATGTATCGGACAAAAGAGCTTAACTAAAGTAAATTACATTTATTATATTATTTGGTTTCAACTCGCATTTTTATCCACCATAGTCCTTGTTCTTTGTCTTCACCAATGTTTTGAATTATTTTGAGCCTACAATGAACTTGCAACTTATCATTTATATATTTTTTAAGAGTACAGGATTCTAAAGACACTATAGAAGCTAATGTTACTAAGGTGAAGAATAGAACCAAACATTATGACTTTACTGAGTGGCATCATTCACTAGTGAAATAATAAATTGTCATATGAGAAATTATAAAGCAGGAATATGCTTTTTAGAGCAAAAAAACTGACTTTATCAATAACTTTTGTTTTTAAGCAAAGTAAGTGAATTTAAGAGTACACAATAGACAGTATTAAAGAAAATGTGAGTCAGACAAGTTTGAAATGAGAAATAAAATCAAGATGTGTTGCAGCCATAAAGGCTATGAATAAGTCATGTGTAAATTAAAAATGAACTCCAGGCGGATGTTCTTATAAGCATTACAGCCCAACAGGATACGCATTTCAGAAAAATAATTGATGGCCTACAGAAGTTGTGAGGGTCTATATTATAAAGTCAAACAACCAAAATGTCAGCTTACCTTTGATCTACACCTAAATCTCAAAGCTGCACTTCATCAAAACTCCAAGAAATCGGTAGGTCAACAATGGACTCCACATTAAGTGGAGGAATTCACCCCCCCACACACCCCCTAACTAAATATACTAACTCCGAGATTGCACTACAGTTCGGAAAAGGGCAGATGTAACAGAACGGCCAACCAATTTCATTCCCTTGGAAAGAAATTAATGATTTGGCCATTCGATAAAGTGCAGCTTCGACATTTAGGTGTCAATCAAAGGTAAGTCAACATTTTGGTTGTTCAGCTTTATAATATAGACCTAAGTGTGAAGTTCAAAACAGTACACAGAAGGCCTTCTCACTAAATAAGGTCTGCTACTTCAATATATCATCTAGACATTATTGTTTAAATAATATCTGAAGCAGTCGCCATTCGAAATGATTCATAACTTGAACATTGTTCATTTACCTGAGGAAGCAGTTAGTAAAAACTTTTTTGCTAAATGCATATTCTAGCTATCTTGATGTTTAAGTAAACTAGTGTTCAACTTATAAATCTTCAGTTTGGTGTCTGCTTCAGATTCTGTTTTGCATATTTCTTTACCACTGTTGAAACAGACTTTAACTGGGCTGCTACTTTTAATTTATCCATTATTACTTTTAGCAAATAGGCTGTTTTGTGTGTGTGTGTGTGTGTGTGTGTGTGTGTGTGTGTGTGTGTGTGTGTGTGTGTGTGTGTGTGTGTGTGTGTGTGTGTGTTTTGTTTCCCAGAACAACATTGACATTGTGTACTTTTCAGACTGGTCTAGTGCTGTGGCATTCTACTTAGCTTTTTATGACATAGAATATACATTTTAACAACATAGTGCTATTCAGAGATACACCAAAATATTTTAATTGCACTTCCTGGGCAACAGCTGTGACATGGTGGAGAATTAGAAGTGGAGCTGTTGCATTTTGTATTACATTGAAGAAGTAACTTAATATTTAAAATCATTCCAAAATAGAGCATTTGGCACTGTAGTACTTTTCTAACTTGTCTGGAGAAATTCTGTCCTACTTTTTATAACTGACTGCAGCTATGTTACAGAGGGGTCCAAGTGGAACTGTGGCAGTTTGCATTACATTGGAGAAGTAAGATAGTATTTAAAATCATTCCAAAATAGATCATTTGGCACTGTAGTACTTTTCTGACTCGTCTGGAGAAATTCTGCCATTCTTTTAATAACTGACTGCAGCTATGATAAGTGTGTGTGGGGGGTCCAAGTGGAGCTGTGACATTTTCTATAGCATTTTATAACAGCATAGAAGTAACACATGCTATTTAAAATCACAGAAAATGTTTTTAGCAACATAGCACTACTGGAGCAGAGATATGACAAAAATCAAGATACGTCATTTTAACATAACTAACAATGTATAGCTAAAAGTAGTAAGATTAAGTGCACTATATAAAGGCTGCCATATTTGGGGAAAATAAAGCAAAAGGAAAGAAATGCAGATGTCATCAAGTGGTTGATAGTTTTTATAGCTGTTCAGACAGTTGTCAGATGACCTGAAAATGAAAAAGGTGCTCACACATGACAGCCTTCAAAATGCTAAAAGGTGTTATACAGTTTGTTAAGATAAATAAGGGCATGAGGTGGCAATGAGCTTTATAGTGACATGATCCTGTTTAACAGCCTATGTTTCCTGCTGTTCGTTTTAATCTAGTTTTATGTTCTGTTGTCATACTATTATTTCTCTGGTTTGACCAATCAGAAATTAGTATTTCCAAAGGCCATTTGCTAATCAGGATTTTCATACTTCTTGCAGTACGTGCGGCTATAAATCCAAGAGGAAGCACTGCTCTGACAATAATCTGTCTTGCAAAGTCTATGCTAGAAAGATTTCTTATTTCTAATATGTATAAAAGCAAGATCAAATGGATTTCAAACGTGCATGCAGTTGAATGGAAATATGAAACACAACAGATCCAGGCTGCTAGGGTAATCACTGTGATGCCCCTGCACTGTCCCAGTAATCAAGGAGCCTCAAACCTTACCACCAGCACCAGTGAGGGATGTGCACATTGGGAGGAGGACAAGTACACACACAGTAAAGTACAATTTCCCTTAAGAGCACACAGAGATCACAGTCAGTCTGGGGCTGGTTTCTTCATTTCACTTCAGATCCCCAATAAGACTCCCCACTGGCACAGCTATAGGGTAACCCAGACACAGGTACATAGTGCAATGCTTTCTCTGAAAATACTTTTAAAGGTTTGTGACTAGAAAATATTAAACTTTGTGCACATTGCTGCTATATTCTAGCTGGAAAGAGGAGCCATTAACTCATTAATAATATGTGCCATCTCAGCAGTGCATTCCTTCTGTTCTACAGGTATGGCCATTTAAAGCCATCAGTAAAACCCTGGCTGTATGAACAAATTAAAAATTTAAAAAAATGTGCCCCTTTTCTTTACCTGTTGTGGTGTACTGCTGCTTGCACAGAAAAACAAATGAGAAAATCATATTAATGCACTTGTTTTATGATGATGCACTTCATAGCAAGCCAATACAAGTACTACAATGTTTTCTGTGGACGTTTTTTATTTATTATAAGCAGCAGCTACTCCCACACCCTATCATAAGGCATGGAGTGTATAACAAATAAAATGTTCAATAAAAATGACTACATTATTGGTGTGCTCCCCTTGTGTATATTCAATATTCAGCCACATAGGACAGCTTTTTTATTGCTGCATATAGGCAGTTGTGTTACGTGCCAGCAACCCAACACATTCAGAGGGTCAAATATGGCACCTGCATGTCACATCCATTCCTAACATCAGAATCCTTTGTTCTGTTATGCTGAAAAGAAAGGTTCTTGTTTAACAATCTTCACATCTCTTTTGAGGAAATCACCAAAGGAGACGGCTACAGAATGCTTATTTTAAGCAAAGAGGAAGCCATAAGGTGCAGAAGACAGCTGTGTCATCCAACAAGAAAAGCAGGGCAGAAGGCAACCCAAGTAGCCCATTAGAGCAGTCCATCAGTGATCAAAGCATTGGATCGACAGACCAGCTGAAGAGCCCAGCAATGGGTTGGACCAGTGGACCATCACAGGAGCACACTAGATAACCATTACCAACCACAAAAGCCTACATTTTTGCATTTTACTAAACAGAGACTAGTCTGGTTAATTGGTTGCAGTTTACTGCAACTGACATTTGCAACATAACTGTATGTACAGTAAACTCTCAGTTATCCAGAACTCAAGCAACCAGAACTCCCAAGCAACCAAAAAAAAAAAAATCCAAGAAATACAGTGCAATTTTCATGTGTTGCACTTTTTCCCCCCTGCAAAAATATACCTTACATTTTTATAGTTTTAGAGTTTTAAAAAGGAAGATAGGAATAAATTCCCTTTCTCCCCAACCAAAGAGCAAGTCAAACCAAACAAATAGTATAGGGTACAATATTAGGCCTGTTTTTAATAGTAACTCTAAAAGAAACCAGAAACTATAGTTATCCAGCATCTACCAATCCCCACAGGTGCCGGTTAACTGAGAGTTTTCTGTATTTTATTAGCATGCTGCTATTACCCAGTGATACCCTGAAGACCAATGAAACACATATAATGACTGGTATAAACAATGGATTAGTTTGTGAATTACTGAGTTACTGAGCAGTTGTGAATCTTGTTATAAATATGTGCCAACAGAACAGTGTGTCTGTGTTTACATTAGAATATGTACATAAACTGAGTAAATAGACCTTCACTGACACCTGTTGTACAAATTGCTAGCACACAGCTGTTCTGGCTGTGGTTTTACTAGCCTCTGGTACTTTGACACTTGTTACAGTAGCGGGTAGCTTTCATCATTTTATTACAACTTATAGTATATCTGACTATCACTACAGCAGCACATGTGGAAGCTGGCTAGTGATAATTAGGATGCATATCCAGATGTATGGTTCTGAAGATCTCAGACTGTTGCCTGAAAGAGTTGACTGGCTTCTCTAACTTCACTGGTTTTGTTTGCTTCTAATGATGCAGTTTTCTGTAATGTGAAGTATGCTTCTGCAAACTGTGTTGTTCTCTCCATTATTGCAGAGGAGAGAAACCTTTTATACTAAATATTACATTTTGTATCAGAAACTGTCAGTAATTAGTGGAGGTTAATTAGGAAAATTAGTATGTTGATTTTTATATTTATTTCAGAAATGGTCATTTTTACAAATATATAATGCATTTTATGAAGACTCCACAATCATGCTTGCCTTTTTTTTTCTTTGACGATTTCAGTCCAAACCAGTGATTGATTTAACATGAGACGTATATTTTTCTGTTACCTTTTAGCACTTTTGATTCTTATCAAGAATGCTGACAACAAACTGTATTGTGATTTTCTGTGGTTTGCTTGTGTTGTTTATGTGATATAAAATATTTATTTAATTTTTGTTATAGCGCTACAGTAAGAATGCAGCACCACTAGTCTATTAATTTACTATTATAGCCTTACTGTGGGAAAAAATGTGTATTTCAGTTTTATAACATGGATAAAGTAAGAATATAACACTATTACTATTTCATTCTGCAGCATGCACCTCTTTTTAAATATGTTACACTTATAAAACACCTTAACAGTATTGTACGAAAAATGAGCAGGAATATGGTAATACTGTCACAGCACACTGGACATTACGGAATACATTTCAAGAGTAGAAAAGTATTATCCTAATACATTGGGAATTATTCAAGTAGGTTAAAAACATTTTAAAATAATCAGGTAAAAAAGAAAGACTAATACAACGGTCAATTATTTGTTAGTACTGTAACGTTAGTATTTTTCTTGTGATGATGAGAAACATGTATTTTACTTTTCTTACACAATTGCAGTAAAAATTCAATGCCAGTGGTTTTAATACAGTATACTGCTGTATTTAAATGCTTCCTGTAATGAGAAATATGTATTTCAGTTTTGTAATTTGGCTGCAATAAGAATATAGTGGCACTGCTTCTAATCATTGGACAACATATAGTTCTGTTTAATTGTACTACTTTATAATAGTATTGTGAAAAAAATAGTAGTTCAAACACATGACTCCAATTTCATCTCATTCTGCAACACTGAGCTACATTTCTTTTATACTAAGAACGGAATGCTATTACTACACTAATACACTGTTGCGTAGTCAACTGAAATATGTCAGAATTTAAAAAGTACTGTGTATAAATATAATAATAAATAAGGACTTCTGGCATAAAATTTAATACCGTGTTTCATTGGTTCAAGTTTCAATCCCAACTTCTGATCACTGTCTGCACGGAGCATGCTCTTCTTGTATCTCCTACCTCCCAAATACATGCAGGATACTTTTGCTTCAAGAACAGAAGGTACTATGTTCAAACGTAGCTTTCCCAGTTCGGTTTGAATCGGCCTACCTTCAGAAAAAACACCAAATGAATGGAGTTATGGCAGCAGCACAGAATGCGGATGGGAAAAGCCAGGTAAAACGGCCATTCCAGGCAAACTGTAGTAGGTGCAATATCCTCTTGACAAGAAAAATAGACCACAGGGTCCACACCACATTAGGGAATAGCCACACCAGAGGTGCAAAACTTCTTTCTGGGGGTTTGGTCATATATACTAATGTTGATGTCACTAAACAAGTTGAGGACCTGACCTACTCCAGATACTCATGCTAACAGTGGGATGTTTTTGTGCACCATTAATGGCCAGTCTATGTCCTGCCATTTGATTCCTAAGCTATTATCTGATGTCATGTTGCTCAGACTGGCTTACATGGTATAGTTCTGTCCAGCAATGGCTGGATGTAAAACTAATCAATATGAAATAAATGAACGAAGGATTAATACATTGAATATAGATAGGTACACCAGCAGGATGCAGCATGAAAGTAAAACCAGTTGACATGCCAAAAGTAAAACTAAACAACACGAAAAAAATGAATTAGGGAGTACTACATTGAATATATATAGGTACACCAGCAGGATGCAGCGTAAAAGTTAACTCAGCCAACATGCTAAAAGTAAACCTAACCAACATGACAAAAATGAACTAGGGATTGCAGCAATGAATAAAGGCTCAATGACAGAATGCAGCATAGAAGTGATGACATGATGGTGCAGAAGAGACTGTACTGTACTTTGTCTCCTGGGTACACTATTCTGTGTATCCAGGAGACAAGGTAAAAAGGCAACACAGTACAATGAGGTCTCTTGGTCTGACATCCATATTCTACTACATAAGGTGAGGAGAGACCAGAAATGTTGTAGGAACTGTGATGCTAAAGAGTCTTATGAAGGCAGTGAGAGACTTGAAAAGAATGAGTGACAGACACAGGTAATCAGGCTCCAATAAGAGATCACTCTCCATGGTTACAGTTAGTACTCCAAGGCAGGACTACAAGAAAAAGAGGAAATTCAGGCTAAAGCTGCAGGATCTCCTTGATAAAGTGGGGCAAAATGAGTTTGGCTTGAGAATGAGTTACATGAGTACCCAAACTTGGATATGTAGAACAGGATGTGAGGATTTCTTAGGTCCACAAGGCTAGAGCAACAGGAAAATGAAGGAGGGCACATACCTGACTTCTGTCTGGCAAAGTGCTAAATGGTGGTCAACACATGCTCTGTCAAGGAAAACACTTACAAGGTCATATACAACAAAAGCCAACATGGAACGTTAGTAGCTTTACTAATAATGAAAGGGCACTGGGTTCAAATCAAAGGCTACCAATTTATCCTTTGTGAAATTGTTACTAGCAGTGGTGACAGAAGGCTCTAAGATCAGCAGCAACTAGGGCAAAACATCTAGAAGTTTACTGTAGTGAAAGTACAAACATTCAAGGAAATACTCATAGCTCCAACACTTCAAGAAGAAGAGGAACTATGGTAGCAGAATAGAAGTGGCAGAGTCTAAAAGAGCATACATGAAGAAGATAAAACAGCTCTACAGTAAAGCTAGGAAATAAGTTGTGTGTGGAAATTTTGTAGTAGGATGCAAATTTCCAGGAAGTTATCAAATGAAAGAAAGGAGTGCTGGAATAATTTGGAGAGAGAAAAAAATACACAAGGCTAAAGGATTCCAGCCACATGCTCCTCAACCGTCCAGTGGACATCAAGACAGATGAAAGGAGTAGTTTAAGAAATTTCTTAATGAAGAAACCACCCACACAAGCTGTACTTTTGCATGCACAGCTTGTGCTGAAAGAGAAAGGAGAACCTACTCTAGAAGTATGAAGTTCCCTTAAGAAAATCAAGTCAGGGAAAGTGGCAGGGTCAAATGAAGTCACAGTGGATATGAGCAGGATGTTGACTGACTTAAGGGAGAAAGGACTCCTGAGGGGACTGATCATTTTAAGAAGAGAAACATATTCCAGATGATATTTTAAGAAGAGAAGCATACTCCAGATGACTGAAAAATATACATTCTAATGCCATTTTACAAGAGCAAAGGGAATATTCATAACTGCAGGCAGTACAGAGGTATCATTTCCTGACACATTGCACAAAAACACTGAAGAGGTGATTGATAAAATAATATATAGTGTTGTAGAAAGCTAGGTGGGAGATGAGCAGTTAGGATGTAGATTAAGATGCAGTACAACTGACCTGATGTTTGGAGTCAGACAGAAAAGAACTTGATGAAGAGGAAAGAGTCCAAATGGGCATTCTTGACATGGACAGGTTCCCAGGGAAGCTAATTTAGGTAGTCCTGCAATGGTCTCTAATCCCACAATCATTGGTAGTCTTAATGCAGGCTATTTAAAAGTAGCCAATGATAAAACTATAAACAGTACTCCCTGGAGAGTGGGTAATCATCAGGATTCGGTTCTCTGTCCACTCCAGTTCACAATGTTAATGGGCTGCGTTAACAAACAGATCAGAGGGGACAGATCAACAAAGGTGTTCTGTGCAGATGATGTAGACTACAAGTAGACTTTGAGCAAGAACCTCAGCAAGTGATAGAGGAATGAAATGTAAACCTAAAGTCACACGGGATGAAACTGATTATATACAAGGCATTGGGATGTCAGCAAAACAGAAAAGCGGAAGAAGCCAAAACTGAGACAGCACGGAAAATAGTGAAACAGTTTAAAAGTCTCTAGTATTAGAGAGGTGTAGTTGAAGAAAAGGAGAACCTGAATAAGGAGAACAAAGCTAGAATAAGAAGTGTCATAATATGTAAGAGACGAATGCCAAATAAGCTGAAATGTAAGGTAAACAGACCGGTGGGATACCTGGGCAGTAAAATTAGAGCATTACAGGAAGCTTGGGATAATAACAGTGATGTGCCTGAGATGGGTAGCGGGGTGCAGAATTTGGGAGAGAGAAAGAAATTAGAGAACATAAGATCTGAAGCCAAAGTAGCCCCAATATCAAAGAAGACTAAGTAGAAAATATTGCAATGGTTCAGTCACAAATGCAAGAAAGCAGAATCAATTTAGTACAGAAAATTTGGGAGAAACAGGAAGAAAGCAAGTAGAGTTAAGGATGTCTAGCCAATAGATAGATGGTAAGTACAAGCAAAGAGTTGAGACAGGCAGACATGACTGCTAAGTAAAGCAGAGATTGACCCTAAATTGAGAGATGTGGTAACAGTTAACAAGACACTCTGATTCTTTGTAGAAATGGCAAAACATAGGTTGATGAAGATTAATTTAACACAGTAGTTACTGTTCTTACTGTTAATATTATATAATATGCTATAATACTAGCTTTATATCACAATATGCATTACTGATAGAAAATAATTAAGAAATGTTATATTGGTCCACTAACAGAAAACACAAAGACACTGAAACATAGACATGCTGTAATGGTATTATTGGACCAACAAAGGTTTTGCAGTTACTCAAGCTTTCAGGCAAGCAGGAGCACTTTGTCAGGCAGATTTCTAGCTAGCCCAAAAGCTTGAGTAATTGCAAAACATATGTTAGTCCAATAGAAGGTGTTACATGACATCTGCGTTCCTGAGTCTTTGAGTTTTCTGTTCATTAGTAAATTACAATGAGGTTATAATAAAAATGAAATGGTGTTTTCCTAATAAATGATGGATTATTTAGTTTCATTGAGGTATAGCAGACTGGCAAAAGACATTAAACCTACTCAGTAGAAGTATTTTTACTAATAGTGTTACTAAATTTTAGAATTTATTTTAACATATTTATGTACTGCAATGTGCCCTACTGTCACTGCCTTCACTACAAATGTACTACTTAATAAATAAACCATTCTGTTTTTTTTTACACAACAACTACAATACAGGAAGAGGGTAGAGCATTTCTGTGTTCAGGTGCAAGTGCTCTCAGAAAAGGGAAATGATAGTAATACAATAAAAAAGACAGCAGCAATACCACAGGGAAAAAAAGCAATATCATGGTGTGATGATAGGAGGTAATGCCAGCCATGTTGGGAGAAGTAGGGCAGTGGATGTATGACTTGTGCCAGCACAGATGGCTGGAATTTTGTAGATAATTGCATGTCATTTATATATCAAACTGATTTGTGCAGATGCTTGTGCTGAAGATGTATTTGTGAGGTTTACCTGTGTTAAAATGTATCACCAGTGCATCCTGCTGGAATGAAAAGAAATATACATTTATTATTGTAACTGAATTAAATGCATATGTTTTAGCAGAGGTTACTGGGAGACCAGAGGTTAACCATTTAGCTTACTTTAAGAAAAATAAGGGAAATATAAATAAGCTGTTAAACCATTAAAACTGTACCCCACAGTGCTAAATAGAACCAGAGGTGGTGGCTGGAAGAAGCCTTTATTCATTAGCTCAGTAAAAAGTGGGGAAGCCCCAGGCACTGCTATAAACATTTAGATGTGCATTGTAGTCATCTATGCTAAATTCCTGTCTCAGCTTCAAAGGGGGATAAAGGGACACCTAGAGTAAGGTGACCAGACAAAGTAATTTTGCAAGCCATCTTGGATGTTATATTTTATAGGGAGTAATATCTGAATATTGAGTATTCTGTTTTGGAGAACCTGACTAGAAGGACTGCTCACATATTTCCTTGTGCCTTGCTCTATCAAGTAAGATATTAGAGAATAGTACTTCTAGATTCAGTCAGGAATATAGTGAGGCTTAGTTTAGAGATTGTTTTTCTTTATTTGTATGAGTCTGTCCATCCAAGTTATTTTCAATATTCCCTGTGGTTTGAATTATGTGGTTTACTGTAAATGTATATTCATTATTTTCATGCTCTTCTATTATCTATTATTAAATATCTTTAAAATGTTTATTGTGGCTGGTCCTTGTAGAAAGTATTTAACCTTTGAGAGTGCTTATAATTATTTGGTGACACTGTGTGGGCCACTCCAGAAGGCCTAGCTGTCTTGGTCAACTACTACCATTTGTATTAGTATTAATATTACACAGTAGAATTGGACACCCTTTGTTAAGGGTCTTAGAGTAGCTGATTCTGGAGTGTCTGGTGGCAGTGATAACTACTTTATACTCTGGGCAGAAGGGGACACCACAGGTAAATCTTTGCCAGCATTTCTCAGGTGTGTGCATGTGTGTGTGAAAAATCAAATCTCACAGTGTGTGTGTGTGTGTGTGTGTGTGTGTGTGTGTGTGTGTGTGTGTGTGTGTGTGTCAGCTACTTGCAGCAGAGACACAAAGCAATGAGCTTACAGAGAGAGTGCTGGAGGTCTTGGCTTGGACACTCGGCTGAGGACCTAACCCTAAAACTGTACCAGTGGGAGTCTTACTGGGGACCTGGAAGGTAACTGAGAGATTCAGACCCTGGACTGAGTATGTTTCCTATGTGTTCTTAAGGGACATGGGCTTTATGCAGAGGTCTCCATCTGGAAATACTGAGTGTATCCATTTGTATTCCAAGTGCATAGCCTTCTCCAATGTTAGTGGTGATGATTCAGGCTCCTAGACTACTGGCCCAGCATGGGGACCTCACACAGGGACTGTAACTACACTATTAAAAGAGGAACTTTAACAAATTAAACAAGCACCTTTGGCACTTCCTGTCCACGCAATCCCTAACAATTTCTCCAACACCCTGTTCACATCTGCTTCTCATACTAAGTAGTCAGTCACAAAACCACATGAATCTCTTTGACCTGCAAAACTGAAAACTCCAGATAAACCTGTAGACCACTATTTGTGAAGATACTTATGAATTATATCATTCACAGCTGTCTTAATATGGTGTTAATTACTCTGTCATTGTCAAAAAAGATAAAGTAATCAAATGTGTAGTGCTAATGCAAACACTACAGATTCATTAACTTTATTGTGCTTATACCTTTATCAAAAAGTATTCAAATGTACACATCTATGCTTTCTGTTATGTTACATTTTAATGATAATTTCTTCAGTAATATAAAAAGTTCAGTTTTGTACCCACCATAAATGTAGATGTTTCAGTGTTCACCCTGCTGCAGTCATCACACTTGGGTTATCCTGTCGTCAGGCGGTCCCGCAGTCTGCAGGATTTCCAAATTCTTGGTCCGACGTCAGTTGCTGTCACCTCATCCCTGACATCAGTGCGCCAGGGGTATATATATTGCAACCGACGCCATTTTCTTCAGTTTTTCTTGCCCCAGATGTCAGGTGCCCCCAAAAGGGTGATCCAAATTAGTACCAAAAGGTGTGAACACTGTACAGACACAAAATCCCTTCAGCTATAAGCAAATACATCAGTAAGGCATAGCAAAGATTTAGCCAGTAGATCAGAGGGGTTGAAGGGAGGGTAACCTGGACTGCAGCAGGGTGAACACTCAAACATCTACATTTATGGTAGGTACAAAACTGTACTATGTTCATCGTGTTATCCTGCTGCAGTCATCACACTTGGGTAGAGTCCCAAAGCTAAGGTAGGGTAGAGGCATCATAGAGGGTTAGTGGAGGCAATGAGGCCCTGCAGAACTGCAGTGGTGAAGCCTGCCCTGGACTTAGAACAAAGAGGTAAGTGATAGTGTTTGGTGAAGGTGTGTACAGAACTCCAAGTTGCAGCTTCTAAAATTTCCTTGGTAGGAACCCCCCTGAGAAAGGCTGTAGAGGTAGCTGTTGCCCTGGTAGAGTGGGATCTAATGGTAGGAGGAACTGGTTTCCCATGATGGGTATAGCAGAATTGTATGCAATGGCCTATCCATTTAGAAATGGTTTGCTTGGATATGGCCCTCCCTTGAGAGCTGTAGCATAGGAAACAAAGAGCTGGTCAGATTTTCTGAAAGCCTTACTTTTATCCAAGTAGTAACGAAGCTGCCTGTGAATGTCCAAGGAGTGCAGGAGTCTCTCACCTTTGTTCTGTGGATTGGGGAAGAAAGTGGGTAGGTGGATGGTTTGATTTAAAGCTACACTGGAAACCACCTTAGGCATGAAGGAAGGATTAGTTCATAGAGAAACTCTGTCTTGATGAAAAATGAGGAAAGGTTCCACTGCCATAAGTGCCTGTAATTCTGAGACTCTCCTAGCAGAAGTTATTGCCAGGAGCAGGGCAGTCTTCCAAGATAGGAACTGAAGGTCTACAGAAAAAGCTGGTTCAAAGGAAGGTAGCGTTAGTTTTTCCAGAACAAAGTTGAGGTCCCATGTTGGGGTAGGAGCTCTTCTAGGTGGTCTAATGTTTTTTGCCCCTCTGAGGAACTGCCTTAGGAGAGGATTTGAAAATAAAGGTGGATTTGTGTCGTAGTGAGCTGAAATAGCTGATGCATGGATCTTAATTGAGGAGAAGGAAAGTCCTTTATGCAACATCTCATCTAAATACTGCAGAATGTGAGGCATATGAGGCTGAGTTGTGTCTTGGCCTTTAGCTTGGTTCAAAGCAGAAAACCTTTTCCATTTGTCTGAGTAAGCCTTCCTGGTGCTTGGCCTCCTGGCTTCTAGAATAACATCCAGTACTGCTTGTGAAAGAGGTGCAGGTTGGATACTTAATTGATTTGCCATGCAGCCAGGTTTAAGGTTTTGATCTGACTGTGTAGAATCTGCTTGTTCTGCTGCATGAGCAAATGAGGTATTTGAGGCGATATCCATGGTGGGCTGTGAGCCATATTCTTCAGTAGCGGGTACCAGTGCTGGCGTGGCCAGTCTGGGGCTATGAGAATCATTCGAGGTTTCTCCTTTTTGACCTTCAAAAGTACCTTTGTGAGAAGAGGCAATGGAGGAAAGGCATATGCTGTCAGGTTTTTCCAAATGAAGGAGAGAGCGTCCACTTTCCAAGCTTGTTGGTGGAATGTCCTTGTACAAAATTTTCTCAGCTGGTAGTTTTGAGGACTGGAAAACAGGTCTATATTTGGTAGACCCCATCTTTGAGTTATCATTGTAAATATTTGTGGATCTAGCTTCCACTCATGGGGATCTTTGATGTTTCTGCTTAGGTCATCTGCCAATGTGTTTTTCTGTCCTGGCAGGAATTGAGCTTGTAACTGGACTTGGTAGGCCAGAGCTGTTTTCCATAAGATTATTGCTTGCCTGCGAAGAGGGTAGGAATGTGTGCCCCCTTGTTTGTTTATGTACCACATTACTGTGGTGTTGTCCATCTTTATTGCAAGTTGTCCTGGCTGTAGTAGATCCTTGAAGGCTGTCAGAGCTTTCTGTATAGCTAGCATCTCTTTTTGGTTTATGTGCAGTTTTCTTTGTTCTGTAGTCCATAGGCCTTGAATGCATTGCCCTGCCATGTGTGCCCCCCAGGCATAGTCTGAAGCATGTGTTGTGATAGTTTGCCTGGGTGGGGGCAAGGTGAAAGGCTGACCCTTGTTGAGGTGACATGCCTGTGCCCACCATAGAAATTCCTGTTGAAGGCAGGGAATGAGAGATATCACTGTGTCCAAGCTGTGGCTGTGTTGAGACCATACGCTTTTTAGGTACCACTGTAATTTCCTCATATGCATTTTTGCAAATGGTATTATCAGAATGCAAGATGCCATGAAGCCCAAAGCCTGCAGAATTTTTCTTGCAGTTAATTGGGTCTTTGTTGCCATTGTCTTGAAATATTGAGTCAGTTGTAATTGTTTGTCTGGTGTAAGATAAGCCTTCTGGGCCGTTGTGTCCAAGCTGGCACCCAGGAATGTAATTTTTTGTGAGGGTACTAGTTTTGACTTCTTTTCATTTACTGTGTACCCCAGACAATTTAGTAGATGCTTCACAAATGCCAGATGTTGTAGGAGAATGTCTTTTCTTTCTGCTTGGATGAGGCAGTCATCCAGGTATGGATATATTTGAATTCCTCTTTGTCTGCAGTATGCAATTACTGGTGCCAGGCATTTTGTGAATACTCTGGGTGCAGTAGATAAGCCAAAGGGCTGTGCAGAGAATTGATAATGGGTTGAACCTGCAATGAAATGGAGGTATCTTATGCAACTTTGTCTGATAGGGACATGCAGGTATGCCTCCTTGAGGTCCAACGTTACCAGCCATGCTTCCTTGCCCAACATGGGAAGTAGCTACTGTAGTGTTAGCATCTTGAATTTGGGAACTTGTAAGTACGTGTTTAGGATTGAAAGGTCCAAAATTGGTCTCCAAGCATTTTCTTTTCTGGAAGAGTCTTGAGTAAAATCCTTGGCCTTGCTCTTGAGTTGGTACCCTTTGAATGGCTCTCATGGCCATGAGAGCTGTAATTTGTTTTTGAGCCTCTGCCCTTTGATTTTGTGGCAGGTTTGGCATTCCTCTTTTTATTGGCAAGGTGTGGAAGTGGAATCTGTATCCTCGTAAAATTATGTCTAGGACCCATTTGTCCTTTGTGACCATGTGCCAGTTGTCTGCAAATAGTGCTAGTTTTCCCCCCAGGGGGGCTGACAAAAGAGCTTTGTTTGGCCAGCTGAGGTGCAAGTCATTGAGTTTGCCTTCTGGTGGATTGAGACCTGTCTTCTCCTCCCTTCTGGGTTGGAGTGCCCCATTGGTGAGGTTTATACTGAGCTTGTGGTTGTCCTCTGCCCCTTGGGTGCCTGTATTTACCCCTCTGAGGCCTGTCAGTGGCTGGAAAGGACCAATTTTTTGTTGGCCAGTTTCTGCTGAAGCGAGGGGGTTGTACTTTTAGGAAATCTTTGACTGTCTGCATTGATTTTGCCTTATCTTACATTTTCTTTAAAACTTCTTCTGCTTTAACACCAAAAAGAACATCCTGCTGTAAGGGAGCATTTAGTAGTTTTGCTTTAACATGATCAGGCAGACTTTGTTCCTTTAACCAGGCATGCCTACATATAACTGATCCAGTGACAGCTGCTCTGCAGGAGGCCTCTAAAGAATCAAACCCACATTGTAAGGTATATTTGCCCACCTGCTCGGTGGCGTGAAACAAATCCTGTACTTCTTTCAGTTCAGATTGTTGAAGGAGGGTGGTTATCTTTTGTTTTAACTGAGAGATCAGAAATTGCTAATACTTAAGCATATGAAATTGACAGTTTAATGCTCTCATAGCTAAAGTGGCTGAGGTGTAAACCTTTTTCCCCCATCTGTCTAGTGCTCTAGAATCCCTTTCAGAAGGTACTGGATTTGTAGCCATGGAAGCCTTAGCCCCCTTGGGACCCTGGGAGATAGTCTCTGGGTCAGCTATTGGGCTTTTGTAAAGGAATTTGTGGGAATCAGGTACTCTGTAGTATCTGTCAGGCTTGGCCGGGGCAGGAGGTAGAGAGTCAGGGTTGAAACTGGATTCTAAATAGACATCATCCACAATGTCCAAAACAGGAGGGATGGCTAGGGGTCTGTGTTGGGGAAGTAAAAGAAACTCTCTGAGCCTTTTCTTGGAATCAGAGTAATCCTGACCTTCCCAGTGAAAATGTTCCCTCATAGTGTGTAAAGTTTCCCCAAAAGAGTAGTCTTCTGGAGGGGAAGCTGAGGGAATAGAGTCCTCAGCATCAGAATCTTCATAAGGAGAGAAGGAATAGTCTTGGTCCTCAGAGGAATCCGAAGAAATAGACAGTTGTTCAGAGGAAGCAGAATCTTCCTCTTGTCTAGGCCTTTTGTCAGGAGGAGGCTGAGAACCCCTGATAAGAGAAATCAAATCTTCAGCCATCTTGAGCATCTGTTTCTTAGGCATAGGGCCTTGAACAGGAGACTGAAGTGAAGCCTTTTTCGATTTAGAAGGAGTCTTCGACTTGGAAAACGTTTTGACTGTAAGAGTCGTCGGTCTGAAAACACCTTCAGAAACCGATGGCATTTCAGAAGTACCGACGTCCTTGGAAGGTAAATCGTCGGAAGGGCCTGACGTAAAAGGCTGCGTCAGCCTAGTACATTCCGTCAAAATATCTGTAGCGGTCTCGGGTTCCAGAACTGCGGTAGTCAGAGGCTGCGTCTGAGCCTCACTGATAACCGGAGAACTGGAGATCGGATCAACCGAGGCCTCGGAATCGGGCTTAGGCCTGGGCTGTCGGTCCTTGTCCCTGCGCTTTTTGTGCACGCCGGTAGTCGGTAGCTCTGACAGCATGGTGTAATTAAATTTTCTACCAAACAAGTGTCGTGCGAAATCAAATCGTCTTTTAATAGTATGTTTATTAAATCTAGTAACCGAAAAAGACACACAACTTCAAACAAGAAAAAATTAATACAGGCGCTGTTCTCCAGTAGCAATAAAGGCTTTCCTCTTCCGTAAAAATGAAAACAACAGTTCTATTGTACCAAAGTCCAAAAATTCAAACGGCTCCCAGGTCAATATATCAAAGTGCCAGTTTATTGCTAATTAAAATTCCACAGATTAAGCGCTTTCATCTCCTGTATGGAGACTTCATCAGAATCTGTTTATACATACACATCCTCAGTTTAAATAACTCTTGGTGGGACCATTAATTAATTAATCTTGAATTCTAATAGGCTGGCCATTTATTGTTGCAAATTGCTATTGAGGTGATTCATAAACAAACCATAGTGCTTTTATAAAACACTTTTTGCACTAATTATATTGTTTAAAAATATGTAAAATCATAGTCCGAACATTTCAAAGTATTTGCTACCTACAACTTATAACAATACAATTAAAATTGAGTAAATACATAATAAATAATTAATAAATACATATCAAAAAACATATAAAATCTCTAAAAAATGTATAAAATCCATGATTCAATTAGTGTGTATATGAGCCTAAAATTGTTCCTATGCCTATTGTTATATTTATAAAACTATACACTAATATATACACTAAATTGATATAAAAATTTATACCAGTATTTATGTATAAACAGATTCTGATGAAGTCTCCATACAGGAGATGAAAGCGCTTAATCTGTGGAATTTTAATTAGCAATAAACTGGTACTTTGTTATATTGACCTGGGGGCCGTTTGGATTTTTGGACTTTGGTACAACAGAACTATTGTTTTCATTTTTATGGAAGAGGAAAGCCTTTATTGCTACTGGAGAACAGCGCCTGTATTCATTTTTTCTTGTTTGAAGTTGTGTGTCTTTTTCGGTTACTAGTTGCTGTGGTTTGGCGCTTTTCCGGTACCGAGGATTCCTAATAATATGGAGAGTAGTGCTCTACTCAGCAAATTAATCAAATTAATTCAAAGTTACTCACAAATGAGTAACAATGGCACCGAAGCTTCAAATGATATTCCCTGTGCACAAAGCTCATCTAGATCACCGGGGGAACGTAATTACGATACAACTGTAGGTGAGAAAGATTCAGGAAGCACAGGGAACACTAATATTGAACATTTCTGGTCCAATCATGAGCGTCTTGAGGGTGCAAACGCTCGCCGAGGTAATGGAGGAAATACCAGGCAGAAGGAGATTTTTGGACGACAATATCCTAATGTGGACCTTAAGAAATGGCTTGATAATTCTTTTGGGGCTTTTAAACTGAGAGAGGAGCAGATGCGAATCCATAACACCGGTTATAAGGACAAATGTAAGACTCTGAAACAATACTTAACGAAATTTAAAAGTTTAGCATTGGACAATTGGTATCTCAAGAAGTGTATAGATAACAAAATAGTACCTAAGGGACTTAGAATTAACAAGTTCCCTAATAACACTGTATTTAATTCTGAGTTTTTTAAAACAATTGTGGATATTTTAAATGATTTTGGGCTGGCCATCCTTAGAGCAATGATAAAAAACAATGAAGAAGTTATGCTTGAATGTAAAAATGTTATAGACAAATTGAATGAGGAAATTAATGCTGATCTCTTATTTGCCGTTGATGAATACAAGAATATGTATTTTAAGACTATGCATGATGTGGACAATGTGATTTCAAAGAGTCATTTCAGGAAGACACGAAAACTAGATAGGGACCTGAATGACTACAATAATGGGAAAGCATATTTTTGTGACAACACGAATTTTAGAAGGAATTTTCAAAATAGAGAGGGTGGTTATTACAGGGGAAAAGAAACAGAATTTGGTGGGTATGAAGGTTATCATGAGATGTATAAACACACACACACAATCAGCATGTTGATCAAAACACTAACAGTGGAATCCCTTTAGAAGAGCAGGGACCGAGAAGGTCCGAAAGGATAAGGAATTTAGATCAACTACCTTCCTATGCAACAGTCACAAGGAACCACTATGTACCACCACAGAGAAGGGTGGGTGTCAGGGAGATAATTTAAATAGTAGTACTCCCAAGACCCATGATTATCCAGAGGAAATATGTACAAATGATATAGAGAGATATGTTGGATCTGAAGTAGTTATTTTATCTAAAGATAATTTTTTTATTTACAATTACACAGATGTTGAGGTGAAACAAGAACATTTCAATTTGTTTACAAAAGGTTTTACATTTGTTCCAGTTAAAAAACCTGGAATTGACGAAATTTTACTAGATATTAAGTTATTCACTAGGAAACTGAATTTATTTCATATGTTTAAAGAAAGGAACACTAATTACAAAAAAACTATTCTTAAGAAAGCTAGTACCTTTAATCCCCCTGTACATCAAGATATATTGAATTTTGAAAGATGTGTTACGGGTACAATAAGGGAAGGTTATAAAAAATACTTACCTATAGTACACAACCTGACTAAGAATGAAACTCACACCCTGCAACAATTAAGGGATAATAGTAATTTGCGGATAATGAAATCTGACAAAGGTGGAGGGGTAGTGTTGATGGACACATGGGATTACACTAGGAGAATATGTGATATATTAGATAAAGATAGTAGGTACAGCCTGGTATCTAGAAACAAAGTGAACATTTCTTATAGAAAAATAGACATGATTTTAGAAGATAATTTAATGCAAGGTCTTATTGATAATGAATTATATAATTTTTTAAGAGTATCAAAACCAGTTATTCCAGCAATATTTGGTATACCTAAGGTGCACAAGGATAAAGAAAGCCCACCATTAAGACCCATTGTGTCATCACAAGGTTCAAAGACACAACCACTGGCAATTTTTGTGGATACAAAATTAAAAGAATTTAACAAGAAATATCCCCACATTTTAATAGACTCATGGGATTTCCTTTCTAAAATTGGTTCCACCCAATATAGGGATGGTATAATTTTTTTGACAGTGGATGTCAAAGATCTATTTTCAGTTATTCCACACCAAATAGGGTTAGAATGGTTTGAAAAAATGATAGTGGAGATGAAAATTCTGACATCTGATGATTTCAAGTTAGTAATGGAAAATATGGAGCTTGTACTGAAGTACAATTATATTTATTTTCAAGGAGATTTATACCACCAAACAGACGGGGTGGCCATGGGATCAGCTTGTGCCCCTATCTACGCAAATATTATTATGTTATTCTGGGAAAAACAATTTGTCTTTAGTTCTATTTTCCATAAACATATTGTGGGATATTATAGATTTTTGGATGATATTTTTATTTTATGGGATGGACCTGAAGAGGAAATTAAAGAATTTATTATGTACATCAATCAGAGTACAGAATTCCTTGAGTTTACCTATGATTTAGGTTTAGAAGAAATACATTATCTGGATGTGAAACTTACAAAAGATAGAGTGAATAAAAAATTTAAATCCAGAATTTTCAGGAAGGAGTGCTTCTCGAATTCTTATTTACATTTCATGAGTGACCACCCCTATCATTCAAAAATGAATATAATAAAAGGACAAATGATTAGAGTAGCCAGAATGACTTCTGACACAACAGATTTAATGGAAGAAATGGAGATATTACAAAATATGTTTAAGGAAAGAGGATACCCTGACTATATGATTGAGTCTAACAAAAAAGCAGTATTGGATAAATTGGATACACTATACAAACCTTTACTAACGAATGGAGGTATTATTGAGGTAGAAAATAGGCCTAGTATTAGAAAAGATAATGAAGAGAAACTGCCTTTTTTGGTTTTGACACATTTTAATGGGATTGGATGGATAAAAAAATGCATCAACGATGCATGGGGAATGTTCAACAAAATGCCTACTAAGACAGATGTCTTCCAACAACCACTTAGATATGCCTTTAGGAAAAATAGAAACTTGAAAAATATATTTGAAAAAAAGAAAAATACTATAAGTGGAGCATGTAGTAAATATGGTACTTTTAAATGTGGTAGGTGTGCACAATGTGTTTTTATGGCAGACACCAAAGAGCTTGAGCTTCCATGTATAAATCTGAAATTGATTGGAAACAAATATTTTAGTTGTTATACAAAAGGGGTGGTATATTTGTGCTATTGTAAGAAATGCTGGAAATACTACATAGGGAAAACTGAACGTAATTTAAGGGTACGTATATACGAACATAACAGAGATATTATTAAAATGAATGACAATAACGCATTATTTAGACACACCTGTACATGTAGAGACGCAGATTTCAAATTTTGGATTTTGGAAGAGGTGGTCAAGCAAGAGAGAGGTGGGGACTGGGAAACCAAACTTGAATTTAGAGAGATGGTTTGGCAGTTAAGGTTGGATGCATGTGGGAATTATGGACTAAACAACCACATATCCATTAACCCAGCCCTCAAGATTCTTGCTAATGACCCCAAGAGACATCAATAGATGGTTACTCTTTGAGCCTTGTGTTAACAAATACTGGTATAACTTTTTATATCAATTTAGTGTATATTTTAGTATATAGTTTTATAAATATAACAATAGGCATAGGAACAATTTTAGGCTCATATACACACTAATTGAATCATGGATTTTATAAATTTTTTAGAGATTTCATATGTTTTTTGATATATATTTATTAATTATTTATTATGTATTTACTCAATTTTAATCGTATTGTTATAAGTTGTAGGTAGCAAATACTTTGAAATGTTCGGACTATGATTTTACATATTTTTCAACAATATAATTAGTGCAAAAAAGTGTTTTATAAAAGCACTAATGGTTTGTTTATGAATCACCTCAATAGCAATTTGCAACAATAAATGGCCAGCCTATTAGAATTCAAGATTAATTAATTAATGGTCCCACCAAGAGGTATTTAAACTGAGGATGTGTATGTATAAACAGATTCTGATGAAGTCTCCATACAGGAGATGAAAGCGCTTAATCTGTGGAATTTTAATTAGCAATAAACTGGTACTTTGATATATTGACCTGGGGGCCATTTGGATTTTTGGACTTTGGTACAATAGAACTATTGTTTTCATTTTTACGGAAGAGGAAAGCCTTTATTGCTACTGGAGAACAGCGCCTGTATTCATTTTTTCTTGTTTATTAAATCTAGCACAAAAACGACAAGAAGTGATGTCATGATCAGGGCCTAGGTAAGGTATGCAATAAGAATGAAAATCCTTATGAGGTATTTGCTTCCCACAAGAAATACAATTGTTAACTTTTTCTGACATCGGTCTGAGGCAAGAAAAGTTTCCCCAACGGGGTACTTAGCTTTATAGAAGACTTCGGTCTGAAATTTGAATTCGAAAATCTCAGAAGTCGGCCGACCGGCACTTGCGAACTGCTTCTGCTTCGGGCACCGCGCGGCAAGAAAGACTGAAGAAAATGGTGTCGGTTGCAATATATATACCCCTGGCGCACTGACGTCAGGGATGAGGCGACAGCAACCAACGTCGGACCAAGACTTTGGAAATCCGTCCGACTGCGGGACCGCCTGACGACAGGATAGCCCAAGTGTGATGACTGCAGCAGAGTAACATGATGAACATCTGTAAAATGCTGTTTGTATACAGAAAGAGAGAATTGTAAATATTCATACTAGTAATGACTACATTTAAAGTATCATGCATTTTTTAAGTTAATCCAGTCCCTGATTTTATGACATTTTTCATTTCTATTTACAGATGCATCCACCAATGTAACAACCAGAAGACATGCAGGTCAATTAAGAATGTTGTTGTGTCTTTTGGCTTTTCCCGGTTAGGGGTCGCCACAGCGGAACTCCGGTCCGCTAATGATTGGCAGTAGATTTTTACGTACCGAGTCGCCAGCTCTGACGCACAACCTTCAACGAAGGTACTCCCATTCATACATGTCTCCACACAGAAGATGCTTTAGATGAGAATCGAACAGCACAACGTCTTACTGTGAGGTGACAACGCTACTGTAGCACCATAAAAAAGATAAATTATCTCTATATGTGTTTATACTTAAACAGAATGCTACCCTAGTTTATCAAATAAAATACGTTTATCACTACAACTTCTTTCTTTTATCATAATTAAATATTGTGTAATAAGTTCAGTGTTGTTATGTCTATTCATTACCTTCCAAGATGCATCATGTTTGTTGACATTTTAAAATGCAGCATCATGCTTATGATATTAATGCAATTGGAAAGCTGCATTTCACTCATGCTGCCTTTTGATCTGCTACCTCTGCATTAATGTAAAGTGAACTGTGAAATGTCATCTTGCATTATGAAGATTCTCCCATAACCCCATTAGGTATGGCAGAATATGGGCTGTCAGCAAATGTTAGCACTATACTAACACTGCCTGCATCCTGCTCTTTTTCAATGCTACGGTATCAAATATTGTTTTTGCAGATATTTTGATATGTTGTATATTCATATTCCATTGTAATAATGAAAATGCATACAAAACTTTTTCCATTAACTAAACAATAACTACAAAAGGCCAGTTGTTTTGTAATGAGTATCTTTACCATTGTCAGAAATAATGCATCTGTAGATGTTATGACTGAATATTTGAGTGACTCAGCATTAATTAAGCATTTTACTTCAGTAAAAATCTTAAACTTGCATAAGGTTAAAGTTCAGTCTAGATGAGGGAGTAAATAGTAAACCAGAATTAATATACACAAGTTGCTGGTATATTATATTATACCAAATATCAAAACAGTGATATAGTCTCTACAATTAGAATACTAGTACTCCTAATAGTTCCTTAACATAGGTGGTTTGCTAAAAAGGTGAGCTTCAGCAATATGATGTTAATAAAAGCAAGCACTAAGCATTTCTAAGAGTATTCTGAATATTTCAATCTATTTTATTAAGTCTGTCACAGGGTAATTTGTCAAGCTATGTAACTATTCACCACATGATATTTGAGTTTCAGTTTTATTTAATAACAGTCTCAAATACTTATTTCTCCAGTTACAGAAAAATAGCCTGCCTCTACTTGAAAAATTATTGCAGTGGTAAATGATCCTTTCCACAATCATTTAAAATACTTTAACTTCTCTTGTTGCTATAAAGTATAATGGAAAATTCCATCCATGCACAGCACAAGATAGTAATTTAAACAAGGCAATGTTTTACTTCTTGCTTTGTGACTTTCTAACTCGAAACGAAGAAACTTTCCTTTGACAATAATACTCAATATACCTCTCAAAGCACCTTGTAGTTTCACCTGTGTCAATAGAGGTTCAACCAGGTAAAAACAACAAGTTAAACTCTACAAAAACAAAAAAAACTTCACTCCTGTGTATGCAGTCCATTGTCCCTCAGCCACAGAGAAACAGAAAACTGAGACAATAAAGATGTCACTGCTGGTACAGCTTGATACACATGATAACCCACACCAGAAGTTATATTCAATGAAGAACTCACCCACCTGTTAAGTCACGAACTTGGAACTTGATTAGAATTTGGGAAGCCCGTCTTGTACAATTACTACATAATGCTATATTACCACTGCCTTGTAAGCTAATATATGTCACTGAAAAATGCTTGTTTATTGTTTGATTTCATGTTTCCTTTCATTCCTATAGTTAGCAGTTTTTTGTTAAGTTATATAATTATAGTTGTATTATTTGGCTTCCTAGATGTGAAGGGAGCAGTAACGTTCATCAAGTTTTACTTTTAGGAAATGTCAGTATATACTGTAAAGGATTAAAAGTGAAGTTTGACTTAAAGACACCAAATAGCGTTTTTCTGAAGCAACTTTTCAAAATGTTTGGTGTTAGTTTTATATAACGAAAGCGCTAAAAGTTGGTGTCCATTTTACTTTCATTGCTTTGCCTACAGTTTGGTTATTTAGTTTAGTGTGATTGCTTTGTGGTTTGCTACTTTCATGTTTATACTGTTGTGGCGATGGCAGGAGAGGATTCTACACAGGACACATTGCTTAATTTGACCACCCATTCTGTTCCTGAGCATTTTACAGTGTTCAGTGAACAAATTACATCAATCATCACTGGGGCAATTCGTGAGAGAGGCGTGATGATGTCACGCATGCAATCTACACTGTCTCCACTTCAGTTCCAGTTTCTTTGGCCAAAGTAGTATGTAATGGAGGTCATTTGGAGAATGGAACCATTAATAACAATGTGAAGGACGACAGAGATTTGGTAAGCAGTGTTTTCCATGACTTTGACAATCCATTTTGTTGTCTACAGAGACCTCTGTCCACCCACAAGTAAGTGCTCAAGAAGCTAACTGTGTGGCTGATAGTCACACTAATTGCAAAAACAACATTTTTCAATTAGAGAGACTGTGCACCAAGATTGTTTTGTTGCAATTAGAAATTGTTTACTTGGAAGAAAACATCAGTTGAAACTGTGTTCCTTTTGGTCTTAGAACTTACAAATTTCTGAATTGTGTTAGACAAGGGGACGATTTATATAAGTAGCTTGTGGAGTTATTTAATAACACTGGGCTTTCCTACATGAGACTGTTGGTTGAGCATTATAAATCTGAACTGGTTCAACTTAGAAGTGAAATGGAGAAGTTGGACTTCAAGGTTAAAACATAGATGCTTTTGGGTCTTTTTTAACATTACACTTTGGCATTTCAGCTAAAGTGGAAAGGCATAGAACTTCTGTTATTTATCGGAACCAAGGTAAATTGAGGAGAGACCTTGCTGCCTATGCTGCCAATTTAGCTTACCCTGTTACGATCATTAAAGACACTAAGGATGGCTTAGGTAAAGACTTATTCAGTGAAGTTAATCCAAGTACTTCAAACATTCCACTTCCTTTTGTACAATCCACAGTTGATACTTGTGGGCAAAATAACAATGGGACATCTATTCATGACACTATGATTCCCACTACATCTTCAGTTCCCCCTGTCCAAGCGGTTAATAATTCTGGTCCTTTTTGATGGACAGTTCAGTCAACAAAAAGACCCCCAGATAGTCCAACAAAGTCCAGACGAGGAACAAGGGGAAAGGGAATGGATGCAAGAAGAACTGAGTTTTCAAATTAATGTTCTTAATTTAACTGGAGATGTTTTATGTGATGACACAATATCTGTTTTAAGACGTGGTTTTTCCTTTATCCCTTCTTACACAGTCAATGTGCCTCAATTAATAGTAGACCTGAAGTTATATTTAAGAAAGCTCAATCTTAAATACATTTTTGATGGAGTTACAGGGGCAGCTATTACAGATTTTGGTGCAAAGACAGAAAGTGTTTACAATCCAGCGTTAAATTCTACTTTACATGCTTTTAGATCATTATGTGAACAGCATTTTAGAAGTTTATGTGGTATTTCTCATATTAAACACAATCTGGAGAATTATTGGCTTTAGATAGGTTAGCATCTAACATAGAATGGCGTGTAATGAAAGCTGATAAAGGGGGCTCATCGTAGTTATGATGTCTTTGGAATACAGTACAGCCATTTCAAATATGTTAAATGATGTTATAGAAAAGTTACCACTGACTTTATTGCACAAATTTTTTTTAAGACTCGACACGTTTGTTTAATTTGTTCAGCCAGGGAAATTTGGATTATTCTATATATAGTTTTTTGCAAGTTGAATACCTTAAACTGGCCACACTATTCAGGATTCCTAAAGTCCATAAGGATAGGCTTCATCCTCCTTTTAGGCCTATAGTGTCAGCCAGTTGTTTGAAAACAGAACCTATTTCCATCTGGTTAGATGGAATTCTGAATCCTATAGTGCAGAAGTCTAAATTTTACCTACGTGACTCATGGCATTTGGACCAACAGAAGGAAGTGATGTTTCTTATTGTCAGAAGAAGTTTGTCAGTGTGACAAACGAAAGCACTTACCTGGATTATTACTTTTTACTTATTGTACTTTGGATTATTCTAATTAAAAGGTTTTCTCTGCTGCTAGACTGGATTCTACTTTTTCATTTTACACATTTTGGTGAATATGTTGATTTTTTAGATGTACATTTAACTTTTGACCAAGTAAACCATAGTGTTGTAAGTAGTAACTATAGCAAATCAACATTTGTTAATCAATATTTACATCAATAAAGTTTGCATCCTGGCCATATGAAAAGAGGGGTAGTAAAGGGCCAGTTTATTCATCTTAGTCATTTGACCAATAAGGATAAAGTATTTTTGGACGAAGCAGATAAGCTTTCCATTTTTTTCTCCAAAGGGGTCATGATTCTCATTGGTTAGATTGGATTTTTTCTGAGGTCAAATAATTGAGAGACCATAAGTCTTGCCCTATTTTAAGTTTTAAGCTATCTTTGGCACTAGAGATGAACGACATTGTAAGTAAATCCACCAGAGTCACTAAAAATTACATCTTGGCTTTCCCCATTCCCATTTCAAATGAAATGGGGTAATCAGCTCTAGTTTTCTGGATAACTGAAAGGTTATTTTAGGAAATCAAGAATTAGCCAGGGTACTTAGTGATAGTCTGATTTTTACTTATAAGAGGACAATTAATAATAAGTTTATGTTGGAAAAAGGTACTAGTGTAGTTTCATCAGCGGAAAGTTGTTATCCAGGTACTTATGCATGTGGGCAGTGTAGACAATGTAGATTCCTCACTGTACTTCTACAGTTGAGTTTAAGCATATTAACAAAACAATCTGGGCTAAGGAACATTATACATACAACACAAATAATGTGGTATACTGTGCTTTCTGCATTTCATGTGATCATTTTTTATAGGCAAAACTATAAGAGCTTTAAATAAACGGATATACGAACATGTTTTGGCTATAAAGAAAACGGATTCATCCAATGCATTAGCAAGACATTCTGTAGTCTGCCCTAATTTTAAGAAATGTTCTTTCTTCATTCTGGAAAAGGTTAAAACAGATTTATTTAGTGTAGATTATAAAACCTTTTTGGACTGTTGAGAGAGCATGTGGCAGATTTTGCTAGTGGCAGACCACTCTCCTGGTCTTAATGAAGTAATAAATATAAAGTACTTCTTGCAAGCACAAAAGTTGTAAAGATGTACTGTGTTTTTAGCACTTTTTTTATTTGTGACATCATAGTTCATGAATATTCAAGTGGTGTTTTATCTGATGTGTCTTATCATGTGATTATTTGAATTGTTTATTTAAAAGTGAGTTTAATTGATGAGTGTGTTTCTGATGAAGTTCTGTTTTATTAAATTTGGAACAAAAGTGCTCAGAGATGGTGTCCGTTTTCCTTTCATTGCTTTGCCTACAGTTTGGTTATTTAGTTTAGTTTTATATCTGTTGCTATTTTGTTGATATGGCAATGTATTTTATTTTTATTTTATAATATCAGTGTAGTCTTATTGAGCGTTTTACACTAATTTCTCCTGTATTGCATTTTTAAAAGCTTTATTGAACTATCAACTGTGACATAGGCAAACTTAACATTTATATAAAAGAAATCAAACTATGTTAACAAGTTCTCATTTACAAACTTTATACATTACATATATTGTTGGGTCCATGGTAAATCATTGAATGCTTAAAAAAGCGAATGATTATTTATCGAACCCATGTAAGTGACAGCTTACAATCTCGAACACTTAGAACAGCAATTTTTTGTAATGTATAATATAACCCCAGCAACATTACATAAATTGTTCAATTCCTGAAACTTCTTAAACCTCATTCCTCCTCCAAAATATTTTTCTGCATGTATTTTTCCCACAATTTCCATTTTGTTCTATGTAATTCACTCCTACCCTTTTAAAAAGATCCCACTTCCTGTTCTTTTATCTCTGTTACAATATTCACTACTTCAAGGATATGTGGTTTACATTTTGATTTCCATTTTCTATTAATTGCTTTTTAGCTGCAATCAGAATTAAACTTAACAAGGCTGGGGTCTATATTATAACATCGAAGTTCAAAAACTTTGAATGTTATAATATCGAACCCTTTAGTGTGAAAGCTGAGAATAGTGAAGCCTTTGAACATCAAAATTTTACCTAGGGTAAGATTTCAGTGGTCTGTGGCTTTGCTATTTACAGCAGTGTGGTGTGATGGTTATGGACCGGGTTTAGGAAAGTGAGCAAATGGACTGGGTTAACGTAAGTGTGTGGTAGTTAGGGACTTTAGGGGTAGGGTTAGAGTGCGGGTGAGGTGAGTGTGCGGTAGTGACAGACTTTAGGGTTAGGGGCAGGTTAAGTGAGTTAGGATTAGGGCACGGGGTCAGGTAAATGTGCGATTGTGTGGACGTGAGGGTTAGGGTGGGGTAGGTGAGTTAGGGTTAGGGAGCGGGTAAGGTGAGTGTGTGATAGTTAGGGACCTTAGGGTTAGGGTTGGGTTAAGGTTAGTGGGTAGCTAGTGGTATATGTCTGGTTTAGTGTAGGGTTTCATGAAGTGTATGTGTGTGGATTATTTATTTTGGTGTGCTTGAGTTGTGTGTATGTTTGTCGGAACAGCTATTTTTTTTTCCCTGGGAAAAAATTCACTATTCTGACTGTTTGGTTTTCTGGTGTTTCGATTGAATGGGGTCGATATTATAACATTCAATGTTTTTAGACTTCGATGTTATAATACAGACCCCAAGGCTATACCATGTTTAGGCAATTCAAATCCCATATCCCAACTCAACAAATCTTTCTCTTAATTACATTCATTTCCTCATTCACCCAGAATTCCTGACACAGTACTCTGTGGGGAATTTTTAAAGTCTGCCAACTCATTACACTCCAAGAAAATATGCTCCAAGGTACCTCTTTCTTCCCATTAAACCTCTAACATTTGCTATCTGCCTGAGGAAAAATTCTCTGGAGTCTGCTTGATGTATAAAAGTATCTGTGTAACTACTTCCAGGCAAAAATTCTGAATCTTCTAAATTTTGTTCCATATTTCTGACCCATGCATATGTCCTCCCATTGTTTCTTTGTGAATTGCATATCTAATCTCTCTTACCAATCTTTTCTGACATATTTTGTTTCCTATAGTTATTATGCAATAGTTTATATACCTTACTATATAACCCTTTTTAACAGCAGCTTCTGTTCTAGATGCAGTTTAAAACTCAGCCTGTGCAGGTCTTTAATTTAGGATCCTTCCATCCCTTTCTCTTTGTCTATACTCTGATGGCCTCTTCCCATTCTATTACCTTTCTCTCTCTAATTATTTGTTCCCAATACCGTGGTTCCTTTGCCAGCTTCCTCTAGTAAATGAGAAACTTTTTAAGCATCATTTTAGAGTCATGATTTTGTTATAATTTTTTCTTATTGCATTTATGATAACTATTTCTGGTTAGTTTCTTACATTTGTTAGGGTGATTTAATCTATCCATAACCAACTAACAGAAACTTAAATAATTGCACTTTGTACTGGGCATGTTATATTAATCGATTCCTTTTGAGTTTATTTCGTAAATCACAAAAAGCATTAAACAAAGTTCAGTACCAACCAAATAATAATAAAAGTAAATTAAAAACAGAAAAATTCTATGCACTGTAGTCCCAATAACGAATCCATAAACAGCACTAATAGGCATGCATCACAAAAATGAAGGGCCAGTAGGCTGATTTTCATTCAGCAATCAAAGTGTGCAAACAACTAAATGACATAGTAGTGAAATAATTAAGAAAACGGCAATGTTCACTATCCAAAATTTCAAATATTTAAAATCTGTAGATTGTAATAAATCACCCCCAGAATGCAGAAGGCTTAAAATAATCTAAAGTAACATTCCACGCCATCCCATGAGCCACAACCACCTTTTTAAATCTTTAAGAATATCTGACAGAGGTGGTTGATGATAATGTATTGAAAAGAAATATCTTGAGTGCCAGGTAAACCACATGTTAGAGAAAACTACAAAATCTGAAGTTCACCATAAAATCACTGAAGTCGCCATAAAAACTGCCCCTTCAAACAGTTGCAGTTAGATCAGTAGTGTTCAAAGCATTGCCATTTATTGCAGTAGTACTCATCATACTCACAGCCAAGTAACTTCAAATATAAAGCAGCTAGGCCTGTGACATAGAAAAACATCTGCAAGTAACTGTTTGCAGCTAACAGATCTTTTTTGTTTGTAAGGATTTTGACAAAAAAAAAATTGTTCATATGTATCAAACAGATAAATAGCTTTAAAATGAGCAAGACTATAGAGTGCTTTAAATGTGGAACATGTTCAGCATTTGAAAGCATAAAAAAATTATCAGTAATCATTATCATTATAATATTTGACTTTTTATGACAAGAAAAAATATAGAAAACATGATTTCTCCAATATATATATATATATATATATATATATATATATATATATATATATATATATATATATATATATATATATATGTACAGAGAGGGGGGGGGGGGGAGAAAGAGAGATATACACACACACACACACACACACACACACACACATATATATATATATATATATATATATATATATACATATATATATAAAGGAATATTTAATTTCCTCAAAAGTCTTTGAAATCAACATCTGTTTTCTTGACACATTTCAGTCAGCAAAACAGGTGATCAACAAATGTATGAGATCGGCAATCCCTAGGGCTGAAAAATATGCCCTTTCCTGGTAATGTGCATGTTGGAGTTATTATATATAATCAGCCGGGGTGTGGAGGTGCAACCCTTCACATGGCAGAGGGCATCAAAGTGTGGTACATGACATGAAATAATATAAATGTCCCCCCAAAAAAAATCAGCACCAAACTGAATAAATGCACAGTGAAATCCCATATTTATGGACAACCACCCCATGTTTTCACTCCAGATGAACTTTATCATAAATATACATTTTAACACACACACACACACACACACACACACACACACATATATACACACACACACACACACACACACACACACACACACACACACACACACACACACACACACACACACACACACACACACACGTATATATATCTGTATAGAGGTACACACACACACACATGCGCGCGCACACAAACACACACACACAATTTTATATATACATATATATATATATATATACATACATATATATATATATATATATATCTCGCATTTATACTCTCTCTCTCTCTCTATATATATATATATATATATATATATATATATATATCGACAGATGTCAATATAGATAGATATGCACCCAAGTTAGCACATCTCAAAATATACTAGCTCTCAAACTGCAAAAGCTAGGGATAAGCATCAATTTTTCTTATCCCCACTATAGCATTCTTGCTGCTGAACAGTGGACTGTTCTAATGAAAAGATTGATTGATGTTATTTTTGCAGTGAATTCATAGCCAATATAATGCAGATCAGCAAAATAAATGCCTCTCTGCATACAATTCTCTCTCTCTCTCTCTTTATATATATATATATATATATATATATATATATATATATATATATATATATATATATCCTTTTGGTAGATCAAACTTTTACAAGTTCGAACCTCATATGGCTGAGACCACATGTTCGAACTTGAAAAAGTTTGATCGAACTGAATGGAGATCTCCGTACAGTGCAGAACGGGAAGATTTCCCTTTTCCGCAATGTAGTGTGAGTTGGTATATTTAAGTAAGGGGGTTGTGGGGGTGCAGGGGGGTGTAGCCCCCTGCTACAGACGTTTAGTTTTGTTTTTTGCTGTTTTTTTACTTTTTTCTTCAGTGTTCAACTTTTACAAGTTCGAACATATGGTCTCAGCCATTTGTGGCTCGAATTTGTAAAAGTTTGATCTATTGAAGTAGACCTATATATATATATATATATATATATATATATATATATATATATATATATATACACATGTAAACATACACACATGCACACATACTCGTGTGTATGTGTGTGTGTGTGTGTGTGTGTGTGTGTGTGTGTGTGTGTGTGTGTGTGTGCGTGTGTGCGTGTGTGCATGTGTGTGTGTGTGTAACTCTAAAATGGGCAAAATATAAAACAAGTTCAGAATATTTTACACTGTTGCTTTTCCTCATATGTATTATGTTCTTCAGCTAAATTAATAAATGTCATCTCATCCCCAAGAATGACAGGAGTTGGGTATAACATCAGGAAGCTTCATTCCTAACTTGTGGCTTTATCACTAATCCCACTCCTTAATCATACAGTACAAAACTAGTTCATGTATCGTACTTAAAGACCCCATAATGTATCACTTATGTCTTGGATGCTTCTTAGGCATAATTGCTGGTACTAACTTTTTTCATTTCCATCTATTGGGTTATGAAGAAAGCCCTTACCCTGCTGCTTGTCTTCATGGTTTTTAGTATTATTAATAACAATCCTCAGCCTTCCTATTGTAATTCCAAATTTCTTAAATATAATTCCCAGAATTATGAAAAAAAGTGCAAAAATGCACAGCAGTGAATGCCAAACATTGCTTTTCCCCCTTTAAATGCTTTTTTTGCAGTGCTTGCCCACAAGGGTCTCCACCCCAAACTTATATATACCAGTGCAAAGCACCATACCTGAAAGAAAAGAAAACAAGAAAAGAAAAGAAAACAAACAGCAGTCTCAGAACTGGGATATGCAACCTCCATTTGCATTCACTTTTGCCAATCCCCACCTTGGAGGAGCACTATAATTATATGAAGTACCAAAGTTTAAAGCAGTGAGTATTTTCGTAGGTCAGTGTGTAGATACTTCAATAAGTTAAACAAAGAAGAATTTAAACTGGAGATTGGAATATTTACTTGTGCCTTAAATACGGCAGCATTGTAAGTCAGTCTGCAGGTAGCTGCATGTCAGCCCTGTCTGTGCTTTTCGGTGTTACATCCCAGCAATCTAGTCTAATGTACCGAAAAGTCAGCAAGAAGCAGGAACAGCAGGATGAACTGCAACTAAGAAATTACATCCATTTTTGATAATATTGGAGTGATTTATGATTTTAATGCTGTATCACTCGGTTTTTAGCAAATGTGTGATTTTTCTCCTGATATAGAAACAAAAATCTATATCAGTTGCAGACAAATTTATTCAACATTTGTTTTCCAGGAAAGCCTGACTTGGAACAAAGCCAATTCTCAGTGGAGGCCTGGGAAGAAATACTCTAGATGCATGTCTTTTTTATATAGTGGGAGGAAACTGGAGCACCCAGAGGAAACCCACACGAATGCAAGGAGAACATGCAGACTGCACAAAAGGTACTCCAGCCGAGAATCAAACCAAAGAACCTCTTGCTGTGAGGTGACAACATGACCATTGCACCACTGCACTGAAATTTCTCATGTTTCTGCAAAATCTGCATATTTTATGTGCTTGTAATATAGTGATGGGAAAGATTAACTGTTCAAATTCACATTTTGTAGAACTTGTACTGTATTTTCTCATTTCACCAGCTTTTCTGTCTATGATCAGACTAGTGCATTTAGCAATATTTGGCTTAGAAATGGCCGTATCTGTGGCTTGCAACATGGTATGACAGCAATCATAGAAAATGCAGGAAATAATATCCAAGTGATTAAAAAGACTGGAAAAAAGGGAACATGCAGATCAATTAATATGTCTATATAACATTACATAAATGATTTCAGAGTTACACAAAAATAAAGAACAACATTTCTTTGGGTCTCTGTTTTTTTCTGCAAAAATCACAGCTCTATGCCAAAACTACAGAGCCATATGACTTAGCAAAAATATATAAGCAGGCATTTTCTTTTCAGATATTGCTATGTTATGCTATTTCTGTTTTCCACTCATTCTGAGAGGTGCATCATAGGCTATCTTTATAATTAATGTGGCAGATGGATACACTAACATAACTCTATGAAATCTTTATACTGCATCCATAGTCATTGCTGGCAACCCATCAGCATTAACTGTATTAGGTCTGAAAAGTCACCACATCAATTATTAAAGAAGCACTCAGCGGAGGCCTGCAATAAAATATCTGTTGGGAAAAGCAGGTGCCAAGCAGGTTTGTCTGTATATAGCAATGCCTTCATCAGCATGTCACTTTTTGAAATGATGCTGGTTTATTAAGCTGCAGCTTGAATGTCTTATAAAAGAACATGTCCCTGCATTTTGACAAATGTATATCTTAAGTCTATCTATGCTATTATACAAGTCAAATAATAACATGATAATGTATTTTTTTCCAATATGTATTTCAAACTTGAAACAGATAATATAAAGTAGCATTGTAAAGGTAGAATTCATGATTGTATTGCAAAGTTACATAAGTTAATACATTTTAATCCACTACTATAAGGAAAGATGCATTCTTGTATAAACCGATGTAACATAATTAGGAAGACAAGATGTAACCTCATAATCTGCTATGTGTTACCTTCCAGTATGTTGAATGATTACCTACTCTTCCTACATCGCAAAAAGAAAAGAAGTGTGGGAGAAAAAAATGCAATAATTATGAACATTTTTCCATGTGGCTGTCTTGTTTATTGACTTTTGCATTACAGTAAAGCTACAGATGTAGATTTGATGTTCTAGTAAATATATTTTGATATATTACATTGGCTGTGAACAGCAGTGAAAAATAAACTCAAAATAAAAAAATATATCTATATGGAAACGCAACCAACCATCCTTGAGTAAATAAAGCAGTTCACAGCTTTTGTCTTGATGCATATTGAAAACATATCAGAACAATTCTACATCATCTTTACAAGACTTAAACAATTAGAAGCAGCCATGAGGTGTAAATGGATAATTAAACAAATGGCATAAAACTAGAAATGCACATATAAAATCCAAACGCATGTAAGACTGATTAACTCAACATCATTATTGTTATGAGAATATGATTTAATATATAAATCACACGGATATACTCCTAGAATAAAAAACAGATGTTTAAACATTTCCCAGATGTTGCAGTCCTATGATTCTGCAACAACTTTTCCCACATGTAGAATTTATATCTGCAGTTTATCCTGCGTTCAGATTTTATTTTTTTTCTTAGACATCTTCATGATTTAAAGCAAGTGTAGTAGCATTTCTGAGCATCTCTGCATCAACACTGCACAGTCATAGACATGGAATAATCTCTGCCTCCACTGGACCCAGCAGTTGTGGCGCATATGCTCTTGGATGGGAATTTTCATAATTAATAGAAATGATTTCTCTGTACCTATAAGTTTACAGAAGTACTCGGTCCCATGACAGCTATAAATGTATTTCAGGTGCATCCCAAAGACTAAATATGACATTTATGAAAATTATTCTCTTACAAATTATTATTATACTTCACAAAATGTGTGTGTTTACTTCTCAAAAGCTCTCTTTCTCTAGTGGTTGTTCTAAACTACTTCTTTCATTGCCTTATAGAGTTAATATGTTCAAACTGCTTTCAGGAGGTAATTAATTTAGTAAAATTACATTCTTGGGACAGACATATTTGCAACAGGTGTTAAAATAAGTAACGTGATTATGTTTTGTGCACCTTCTTCAAATCCACACCTTTTACACTGCAGTTTTTCTTCTGTTTCAGCCTCATGTAAAAGGTATGGGTGCTGCACCCTTTCCTTTTGTGTTAGCAGCACTGTGACACAGCTGCATACAAACCACACAAAACTCTGATATCAGCAGTATCCTGAAGATCTCTGGAAAGAGAAGATATCTTGCATAAGGTTAACCTATTTATATTCGGAAATGAAATGAATTACCATTCTTCTTGCTCTCCTTGTAGCTGCTCCCATTAGGGGTTGCCACAGCAGATCACTGATCCACCGAATGAGTGGCAGTAGAGTTTTATGGTGTCAGATTGCTAGGCTGGTGCCTCGCCTTCCTCAGAAGGCACACACACACACACACACACACACACACACACACACACACACACACACACACACACACACAGATACACTCACACCCAGAGCCAATTTAGAGTGTCCAATCCACCTGCAGTATGTCTTGGGAATGTGGGAGGAAACTGGAGCACCCACCCACATGAACACAGGGAGGGCATGCAGACTCTACACAGAAGGCACCACAGCTGAAAACTGAACTAGAGAACCCCTGACGCTAGCCCCTGCACCACTGTACCACCCTAAATTAATTACCATTTTCTATTAAAAAAAAATATATCAGGTTTCTTCCACTGGAATGGTTTGAATTTCAATAAAGGTAAAAATCCATGATAAATCACAATTTCATACCAATTTCTTCAGACATTTTTTTTCTAAGGAATGAGAGGTAGGCATGAAATCTGTTGCATCCTCCATAATTTTAGGTGCACTAAATATTTTTTCTTCAAATTCTCTCTTTTATTTTTACCATTCAGATGCATAAACAAACTATTATCCTAGCCATTGGAAACATTTTATTTTCTGTCACCAGAAGGAAGAACACTTGTAGCTAAAGGAAGTCTGTTAATAAAACTTGAATTTGGGCTCCTTTTCACTGTAGTAACTTCAAACAAGAACCATTTATCTTTGCAGATAACAACATATTGGTAGGTTCCATTTCTTGCCTCCCTCATGAGCACCATTGTCTGGACTTAGTTAAATAAATGGCTTATCTCCAGCAAAGAGCAAATCTGCTATTAGGATCCATCCATTTCAAATTTTTCAAAATGAAAAATTTCCCATATTTTTACTGGTAAGGTCTCACATCTAGGAAGAAACACTGCAGTTTCTGGTTAATGGCAACCACTGTATTATTTCTGATACTCCCTCCTAACAAACCAGCATTCAGTGGGCACAGCTTCCCTCTCCCAGCACCCTCGTTCTAGGTAGCCTTTCCCTCTTCCATAAAAAGGACTGAATCTTACCCAGGTTTCAGAAATAACAATAAAACATCTTTCTGAAACTAGTAAATGTAAATTATTTCTAAGTTATATGCTGCAATACATTTCCCTCTATCCATAATATACTCTGTAGCAATATTAACTATACCACACACACATTTTGGAAAACTGTGACTGCCATAGGAACATTGTTTCTTTTCTTTTCATTCTTCAGGTAGTTTCACTGTATATGCTTACATGAGTTTGTCAATTTATTGTACATAGTGTAAACTTCTTTTTCCAAGATTTGATATTCTCCTTTCTGAGATTTTCTCCCAACTTTTTTACCTGCCCTTTCCTGCTCTATTTTCTACCTTCCACTCAGTCCCATCTTAGTTTTCCCTTTCCTATCCACAGTCAGCATTGCATACCTTTCCTCTCTTCTTACCTGCCACAAACTGACTTCACAATTTCTTCTGCATACGTTATACTTGTTGTCTATATTTTTGCTAATATTTTTATAGTTTCAACATGAACCATCATTTCTAGCCATTTAATTACATTGCAAATATATGAAATCTGTTTTACTTCTTGTAATGTTTACTTTATGAATATACTTTCGTAATACAAACAACTGCTTTCCATCATATTTGTTCCTAGGCTGAGCTTGGAAAATGTCAATGTGGATCAGTGATCAATTCTGATTAACAAATGGTAAATAAATAAAAATTAATTTTGCAACATTTCTCACAAAGCACCATATTTTTATTTGGTGTAATATTAAACAGGTTGACTTACTCAAAAACATAACTAAAAAGGATAGCAATAGGTAAAATTAAGTATGCAAAGCACTTTTAAACAGTACACAGTTCAGTCCAATAATTGTGTAAGAGAAAGTACTCACTTCAGGGGCTCAAATGCTTTCCAGGGATGATAGTTTTTAAAATGCACTCTCTGGTGTAACAGTTACTTAAACCAAAAAAAAAAAAAAACTGTCACTTGGAAAATAGTGTCTCTCTCTAATATGTACAAACCAATAAAAGTACAGTGCCTTAGCACCCAATGTTTCGTGAGTAAAGCACACAATTCAGTGATTAGTATCACTCCTTTTAATCAATGCCAATAGTCTGTTACCAGGACTTCCACAGGCAATCATAGACTTTAGCTAAACTTCTGCCCTCAAGCCAACTATTCCAACCTCTATTTGTCTCTTTTTTTCCTCACAAAATGGACTTCTCTGTATTCCAAACTAAATTACTTTTATCTGTTTTCCCTGTCCTCAAAAAGGCTTAGAGGGAGTAGTCTGTAATTCTTTGTTTATGTGTGATCTTTCCCCATCCTAGATATAGCTCTATAGCCCTATCCGTAGCTCTGCTACAGTAAAACATCCTTCTTTCTCCCTAAAACTATTATTTATTTGGAGTTCACCCAGTGGAACCACACAATAGTTATAAATCCAATACCTGTTTGCATTTACTGAATGCTTCCACTATGACTTCCTGAGTTAGAACTTAGCAAGGACTTAACTTGTTAAACACAACTGGTCAGGAAACCAATCAAATAAAATAAAAAAATAAATGTAAGCATTTTATAGGGATCAAGCCCTCAGGGACAAACCCCTGCCACCAAACTTATTCATATCAACAAATAACCAGGTAACCCTGAGAAAAAAACCTAACATCAAGGAAGAGGTTGTTCTAAAAAGAAAGCTAGGGATTTGTTTGCATCTTTTGAGAGTAGACAACACCAAAGAAACTGCTACCGTTTCCTCTATTTCCCCTACAAAGAATTATATTTATTCTTTTATTACAAGGTTCAGTGCCAATAATATATATATATATTTGATTTACTTAAAAAGAATTTGAGAACCTTTGCTTGTTTTGAGGGTGTCATGGATTTAATAGGTGACAAACTCTACATTGTTTTTAAGAAAGGAAAAAACTTTTAAAAACTACCTAGAAGCTCAAAGTGAAAGATCTAGTAACAGTTCATAGAAGAAGAGAAAAACAGGGGCATATAAGTGCACAAACTGTAAACACTGCAAATACATCTCTGACAAAGAAAATGTTATTATAAACAATCGCACTATTAACTCCAACAGTTATTATAATTGTAATTCCAAGGGGGGGGTGATATAAGTGACTCTATGTAACCTCTGTAAAAAGTAAAAGTTCCTGTATTGGGAAGACACAGAGAAAACTTAAATAACAAATATATGCATATATTAGATATTAAAAATAAGAATGGTAACAATGCCTTGGTTAAATTTAACAATAAGCTCTCGTTGCATAGTTTCCAGTTTTTTGTAGTGGCCGGAGTCCCTATGGCTCCCAGAGGGGGGCCGTGGGCAGATTTGGTGGAGTACAAAGAACTAGTTTGGCAGATTAACTTAAATGCTCATTTACCACCTGGTCTGAATGACAATTTATCTATTAGTAGTGTATGTCTTCATTCGTATGAATGTAAGTATAATAGCATTTTTTATTTAATTTTCTTAGACATATTTATGTAACATCTTTTATGATTTGGGGATGAAGCACCTGATTGACTGTGGATTATTTATTTGTTTTTTAGGTATCCTTTGTAATAGATTTTAGATAACAGAAATTACGAGAGTTGTTAGTTGTTACTTGTGCATTTTTCTAATGGATATTTATGTGTGTTGAGCAATTATTGGTGTTTTTAGATCACATGGCCCCATATGAGGGCTTTTTAAATGGTTTGCATTTGTGGTAGTTCATTCTGATGAAGTTAATTGCTACATGCTGACAAAAGTCTCAAATAAATAATTCTTTAATTTAATTTCTGGGATTTCGTCTGTTTTATTGGGAGCATTTTTTGTGACTGTTATAGCAGAAACAAAAAGAAGGAATACATGTCAAACAAAATGGAATCACTACGAGTACATATTTAGGATTGACACCAGCAGTGATATCTTATAGGAAGCAGCGATTGGAAAGTTTATCCTCACCAAGGTGTACTCACTGTTGGTTCTGTCTGCAGTTTACCCATCAGGAGCAATAGAATAGCTTTTACTGCACATTATATTTCCATTGTGCAAATGATCCTTTTTCTTTCTTGTTTACATTGCTTATTCTCTGCGTTTCTGTAATCTTCATAAGTTTGTACTTCTGAGCTGAATTTGAAAATGGTCCAAGGGATTTTACTTCTATCAAAGCCACCATGACTGATGTTACTCCTAAGCAACCTTTTAATTCATGCTGTAAAGTTTTAGGTTCATAGATTCATAGGTGTATAGTAGGCTAATGAACACTAAGGCCTTTACAAGCATATCCATGCAACCTAAATGTATCCCATGAGTTATTATGCCTTAGGTTATTTTAAGGTGTGTATGTTAGAGCATGATTTAATGGCTGCCTCTGTCCATTAGAGACACAGATGTCAGACCAAAACTGAATTTCAGATTTCCCATCCACTGGTCCAGGTTGCACTTGAATAGGGTTAAGGAAGGGATCTGCTTCACATAGATGGGAAGCTTATTCCAGAGAATGAGGATTTTCTGAGATGTATACCTGTCTCTCTAACATGTCCTATTTAAGCCACAAGCAATGATTAAATCCTTAGATCTAGTAGTTCATGTGCTGTTCACTTTGCAAATATGCAAAATGTCCATCATAGCAGGATCCAAGGATGCCTTGTATACCAGGCATAAATTACCTCACAGCAGTCTGTAGGAAACAGAGTTTAGAGATAGGGTTTTGAGGAGATTTGCATAGGACATTGTATTTGTGCCCTGTATTCTTTTTTTGAGGAAACTCTGTGGACATTCCAGTTGTTGCATGTGCCTGGTCAGATATGTACCAGTGGAGGCATTATAATCAATGATGGATCTGAAGAGGACTGAGTACACTGGCATGATGAATTCCCTGGACCTAGATGCCATGCCCTTACTTACAAGCTTAGTGACATAGAGTGATTTTATTACTACCTCAGACATATATTGGTCGAAAGCCAGGTTACTATCTACTTGAGTCCCCAAATCCCTGACCATTATATCTTCTTTTAGGGATGTTTTATCATTGAGGTAGTTTCCCTTGGTGGACAACTTCACAAAGGGTACTGTTATGCATTTCTTGGTATTGAGTTTTTAGTGATGACATTGGCATCAGTCATTTCTCTGTGTTACACCTTCCTGTAAGATGTTAGTATCTTGGGAGGTAAGTTATATAGAGGTTTATCCTAATTCGGTGAGTTTTTTACAATGCTCACCTAGAGTATTGTAGAAAATGCCTTAGCCAGGTCAAGGTAGGCAATATGCACCATTTTGCCTTGATCCATTGCCTGGTAACCTTCTCAAAGAAGTCCACCAGGTTCAGTAGTCATGGTCTGCCTTTGGCAAACCCAGACTGAGTTGCATTTAGTATCTAAAGCTTTCCTATGTCATTATTAATTATTTCCATGATAAATATTTTGATGGCTTTGCATATGAGACTGGTCAGACTAATGGAACTGCAATTTCCAGGATCTCTTGATGGTCTGCCCTTGTGCAGAGGGTCGACTGTTGCAGTTCTTCATTTGTGTGTCATGAAGCCTGTACTGAGGCTATGGCTGAATAGTGACTCCAGTGGCACTGAAAGGTCATATTTCAGGCTACTTAGGCATTCTGGGATATTATCAGGGCTCATCAAAGCAGTATTTTTGCCTTAGACAGCTCACCTAAGACATTCTACTTTTCAATAATAGGAGGGGTTATGTTTGGTGGTATTTCCTAGTGGGTGGCTGGGGTGGTGGGGAGATGGAGCCGAATTTGTCAGCCAGAAGATTTGCAGTATCTCCCAGTTCTGTGAATGTGGCTCCATTTATAAACAATGTGGCATAGTGTTGTGTACCGCCTTTGACATTTCAGACATAGCTAAAGAAAACTTTATGGTTTTCCTTGGCCTGAGAGACTATCTTTATCACAGAATTGACTTTATATTCTTTAACTGTTTTAAATGAATAAGGCCAATTGATTGAATCAAAAGCTTTGTCGAAATCAAGACTAATAAAACAAAGTTATTTTTTATTGTTATTTGCATAGTCTATTAGTGTTTTTATCCTTATTACATTATCTTGTACCTGTCTATTCAAAATAAAACCAGTTTGATTATTGAGAGTTAATGTTGGTGTTATTAGATTAATTCCATTTGCTATAATAGGCATAAATATCTTATAGTCAACATTTAGAACCGAAATGGGTCTATAAGAAGAACATTTTGTAGGACCTTTGTCTTGCTTTAGAATAGGTGAAACAAGGGAATATTTCCATGATGGGGAAACCTCTGAATTATTTTTTTTATTTCCCAGAAAGCTTTTTTCCTAGTATAAAGACTGCACTATCTGGCAATAGTTTATACAAATCAGTTCAGGTATAAGACCATCTAAACCGGGAGTTTTAATATTTTTTAACTTTTTAGTTTGATCTTTTATTTCTTTTAATGTAAGATGTCTATCAATTTAATTTAATTGTTCAGTTAATAATTTATTCTTTATATTTTCATTTAGGAAAGTATCTACTTTCATATCATCTAATAAGCCATTTGAATTTTTATTTATATTTTCATAGAATGTTCTTAAGGCACTCAAGAATACCCTTGATATCTGCGTTTCTTTCTTTTTTGTTATTAATTTGTAATGCAATTTCTTTAATGTGATTTAGTCTATTCATTTTTTAGATCTAATAGTAAGTTTATGTAAGCTTGATGGTTTCACTGAATATGTCTGAAGTTTTAGTTTTTCCAGGTGTATTGACACTTTATGATTTGAATTTCAACATATTTTGTATTCATTTTTTTTAGTTCTGACTGACTAATAGTGTCATTTTGTTTTAGGCCTAACTTTATTTTATCTATTTTAGTTTGTAATATAGTTAATTCTTTACCCCATTCTTTGGTTTTCCCAGCATGTAATTTTACCATTTAAGTAAGGCTTTAGTGAGTCCCAAAGGATGATATAATTTACTTCACCCTTTGTATTTATTTATATAAAGTTTTTGACCTCATTCTCATTTATATACCACTCTTTACATCCTTTTATTTTAACAGTGTATGCTGTTAGTCTTTATGATGAATTAAAACCTTTTTTAAATAATGTTGAATACAATAGCATTTTGATCTGATAATGGACATGACACTATGGAAACTTCTCTTATATTTGAAATCAAACTGCCTGTAACAAAACTCTTGTCAATATCTGTCTGAGTTCCATATCTATAAGAATAATTGGTGTACTGAAGCCAATTTACTTTTCTTAGTTCATAAATCTCCTTTAAGTTCATAAGGTCTACAAAATTTGGTAACTGTTTGGCTAAAGATGTGATTCTCGGATTCTTATTAGCAATGGTGCCCTTATAGGTTCATAGGTAGGTACTAGGCTATCGGCCCAAGGGCCTACGTAAGCCTAGCAAACAAGGTTCCTTGGCTTACGACACCCAAGAAAGTTATTTTCCTGTGCCACTGTTGAGCAGAGATGCAGAAGTGATCCCCGGGGTGTATTTCCTATTTCCCATCCACTCATCAAGATTTTTCTTGAAGAGTGCTGATGAAGAACTTTGCTTGACATAGATGGGTAGCCTGTTCCAGAGTATGGGAAGTCACTGGGACATAAATCTATCCCTCCAGCATGTCCTGTTTATTGTGGTGACAAGGTTTATGTCCCTAGAGCATGTAGCTCGGAGGGATTGGGATTTCTTTAGGTGTAGCATGTCCAACAGCTCTGGGTTTGACATAGCTTTATATGTTAGGCAGAGATCACCTCGGAGTAGGCGATATGCTACAGAGTAAAGCTGGAGTTTTTTGAGGCAGTCAGTGTAGGGCATTTGTTTGAGGCCAGTAATTCTCTTTGTGAGGTACTTCTGTGGCCTTTCCAGCTGCTGCAGATGTCTTGTGAGGTACATTCCAAAAGGGGCATTGTACTCTATAATGGTTCTAATGAGTGTCGAGTAGAGGGGAACAATGACCTTTATTTTCCTGGATGAGAACCCTTTTATGATGAGGTGTGCCACATAGAAGGACTTCCTGACTACTGTGGCGATGTGACTATCAAAGGAGAGACTACTGTCCACCTGGGTCCCAAGGTCTCTTATCACACATTCGGTGTTAGGTAGATTGCTGCCTATGTGGTAGTTCATGGGTACAGAGTTTTTACCAAAGGGATGACACTGCACTTTTTGGCATTGAGCTTGAGGCCATGGCTCTGACACCAGGCATCTGTCTCAGCGAGGCCCTTCTGTAGGATGTCCACATCATTTGGGGACTTGACTATGGCTCCTAGTTTGCAGTCATCTGTGAACTTCATTAGCCAGAGGCCTTCTGTGTTAGCCTGTACTTCAGAGAAGTAGATACCAAACAGGAGATGTCCCAGGATGGAACCCTGTGGTACTCCACTTGTCACTGCTTTGAGGTCAGATTTGGAGTCTGCAACTTTTACAGTGTGGGTTCTGTCAGTGAGCCAGTTGGCAACCCATCTTGTGATGTAGGGATTTATACCTAGTTTAGTGAGTTTAGCTATAATTCCAGAATGGGGGATGGTGTTGAATACCTTGGCGAGGTCAAGATAGGGTGTGTGAACCACCTTACCCTCATTTACAGCTTTGGTGACTGCCTCAAAGAAGTTGATCAGGTTCAGGAGGCATGATCTGCGTTTCACACACCCAAACTGAGTGGGATCCAGAGTTTGGAGGTTACCAATGTCTTTGTTTATGAGTTCCATGATGATACGTTCCATGGCCTTGCAGACCAGGCTCATCAGGCTAATAGGTCGATAGTTCCCGGGATCAGTGGTGACTCCCCCTTTGTGGAGTGGAATAACTGTTGCTGTGCACCATTCAGTGGGCACAAGGCCTGATGCAAGGCTATTACTGAACATGGTGCTTAAGTGGGGAGCCAGTTAGTTCCGAAGTTCATGTAAAACGCAGCCTGGGATGGTGTGCGGTCCCATGGATGCTGTGTTTTTGACTTTAGAGAGTGCAGCTTTTGCCTGCATAGTTGTGATTACAGGGACTCTGCATTCTTCCTGTATAGATATGGGCCCTTTAGGGGATGATGGGAGGGTAAAGTTAGCACTGAACCTATCTGCCAGGATGTTGGCAATATCAGTTGGCTCTGTAATTTTCATGCCTTTGTGCTGCAACTCAGTGCAGATCTGGGTGTTGCTATCAAGATTCTTGACATAGCTATAAAATGCTTTGTGGTTATCCTTAGAATTAGTGGTGATTTTGTTTTCGTAACTAGCTTTAGAAGATCTTATAAGGGATCTCAGCTTCTTACTGAGGCTGACCAGGGAGCTCCTCCACTCATGGGATTTTACTCTCTTTTGCAACAGTTTCTTCCTTCTGTTGTACAGTTTGTTTATGGCAGGGGACCACCAGATTGACTTCCTTTATTTGGAGGATAGCATCTTGGTTCTATTTGGGATAGCACGATCCATGTACTTGTGAAAGTGCTTATAGAGTGCATTTGTGTAGGATTCAGTAGTTGTAACTGTATTGTCCATCTGCATGGGTGTCGTGAAGTTCACCACTTCTGTCTTAAGAAGCATGAAGTTGGCTTTGGAGAAATTTTTTACAGTGGTTTCCTTAATGGGGGGTGGGGGTGGGATGTGGATATCAAGGGTGATTAGCTTACGGTTGGATCGGACCAACAAGGAGTTGACTTCAGGTGTGGAACACCGGTCACTCATGTTGGTAATGACTAGGTCTAAGATATTTTTGCCCCTGGTGGGGGTGTGGATAAGTTGATCCAGGGCATTGGAGTTTATGAATGCCAGAAAGTGTTGAGCTAAGGAGTTGGTACACGAGTAGTTTTCCCAGTTAATGGTGGGGTAGTTGAAGTACCCTAATATTTTGTAGTACATCAAGAAAAGATGAGTGGGAATCCTGGGGCATGGTGGGGATCTGTAGCAAGCTTAAATAATATGGACACACCTTCACCTTTGGTGTTTCGGTCCAGGTTACATGGCTGAAAAGTGTGGTATGAGTTATAGCCTGATAGTGCAGGGGTGCTCTCTGGAGCCTTGAACCAGGTCTCAGTCACTGCACAGATATCGATTTTCTCCATTTTAAGGAGTGCCCCAAGTGAGTGCATTTTGAGATTTAGACTTCTAATATTGTGTAGCATTACCCTCAGTTTTTGCCTGCCTGTTCCGGTTACGGTGGTGAATTTGTTATTTGAACCTTGCCTAAAAAAGGCACTATAGGGGCAGCAAGAGCCTTAGCCAGTATCCGGAATCCCAGGGGTGACAGGTGCAGGCCATCTGTGGCAAAGCATCATGGTCTGTCGACCATGTCATCCCAAGCAGACAGATACTGGATCTCCTTAGAATGACACCAGAAGCTTAGCCAATTGTTGAAGTCAATCATTTTGTCCTTGTACTGTGGTATCATTCGGGGCAATGGCAGAATGCTACTTAGGGCTAGGGTCATACCTGCCTGGGCTACAAGATCGGAGAGCTCTTCCATGTCTCTTTTCATGTAGTCCAGGGAGGTACGTCTCAGGTCATTCACACCAACATGGACAATGACAGAGTCATATTTGTACTTGTTGTGGAGTGACCTGAGTGTGTGGGTTATGTGGCGGATCCTGGCACCCGACAGGCAGCTGACAGTAACCTTTTCCTTGTTTAGCCTGGTGAGTGGGACATCAGTGTGCCTGACTATAGAGTCACCTATGACTAGTGTGTTGGGTACTTTGTTTTGCCTTATTGGCTGTGGTTGAGTGGCACACTGAGTCTGTGGGTTGTGTGTCATTTGGGTTGTGTTGGGGGATGGAAGTTGCTTGCGTTACTGCTTTGGAGGTCTCTGTTGCTTAGACAGATTATTATTGAGAGCCTCTGCGAATGTTTTTGTGTTACTATGTGTGGATTTTGATGGTGTAGATTTAGTGAGACTGTGATGAGTGTGGTGTGGTGCAAATGTTTACCTTCTCCTCATGACTGTCAAGTTCAGTCTTGGTTGGAGAGAGCTTTGCCTCCAGTTTAGCTAGATAAGTGCATCTCTCACAGGTTGTAGTGTTGGGTGGTAGGAGGAGAGGGTTGTCTGTGTACAGGAAACAATTTCTGCATTGCCTCAAGATACCCAGATTCATCAGATAGACAGGAGAGAATACTGGGAGCTGACCCTTGGACATGCCTGAATAAAAAACTATTTTCCTCTAGATAGGTGAGGAAAGTGAGTACAAGAGCTGTTTTTCTCTAAGCAAGAGAGAAAAGTAAGTACAAAAACTATTTTCCTCTAGGTAATGAGGAAGATTGGGTGCTATAGTAACTAGTAGCTTATTTAGTGCTTACAAGTTCTGAACAAGTGCTGAGCATGAATAAGCAAATTTAAGTGCTAAAACTAAGAACTGTGATCTGCACTAGATGAGTTACAGGACAGAAACAAGTGCAAATGCAGGCTTTCAAATCAGAAAGTTGAGAGAAATGGAAGAGATTGCCCAAATGGCCAATAACTACAATTTCTGGGCCAGAACCACTCCTTATGTGTAGACAGGTTACCTAGTGCTTACCACTCCCACTGATAAGCTAGAAGGCTTCCCTCCAACACAGAAAGGCTTGGGGGGCTCAGAAGCTTACATACAGTCCTGGATACAGCAAATCTATATCTGGAACACTAGTTACAGGAAAGGTAGGAAACAGGCTTACAGTTTTTTTTTTTTTTTTACAGAAAAGTAGCAAAAACAGTAGTAAAAACAATTCACATGCAGTGCAAGCTAGCACACTTGAGTATGTAGCAATATTAGACCAAACACAGTTTAAAAAATGCAATTAAATTAAAAAGGACTAAAAGCAAGTGCAGAAAGAGTTTATTAGGTAGAATGTGGTAAAGAGATGGGACTGGGGGAGTGTCCCAGATCAAATCTACAGTGGGGTGGGCAACTGCAAAAGCCACCAAATTTAAACTACAAACCAAAAATAGGGAGAGTGGGTGGAACAAAACAGTTTCAACAGAGATCTAGGCAACAACTAACAGTAAAAACTCTAAAACCAAAAAAATATATACAGCTCTGTATATTTGCAGATCAGTCTCTCAGAAGAGGGAGACAACAGTTTCAACAGAGATCTAAGCAACAATTAACAAACTCTATAACCAAAAAAATATATACTCAGCTCTGTATATTTGCAGATAATCTGGAAGGCAGTCTCTCAGAACACAGGTGATACAGTTAACAATCACCAGCCATTATGACCTCCCCTTTCATATAATAGGCTATGGTGTCTAGATAATTTATTGTATCTTTAGCTCCTAGCCCTTGAATCCAATAAGAGTTTACCAGAGTATATATTTTCCTTTCTATTCAATTACAACAATGCTTAACATACGATTTGTATCAACATAAGTATCCATTACATCAGGCATAACTGGGGAATTCTTCCACAGAATGAGAGTGCCTTTTCTTTTAGATCTAAAACCAGGGCCTGGCAAAATTAAATAATTCTTTAATGATAATTTATTAACATCCTTATTGAGTAAATGTGTTTCTTGTAAAAATAATATTTGAGCTTTATATAACTTCAGGCATTTAACTAGGCTTCTCTTCTTTACTGGACTATTTAATCCATTAATATTAACAGATAATATTCAAAATCAGACATAAGATAACATATGACTAAAAAATGTCAGCTGGATGTTCTCCTCAGTGACTGTGTGCCCTATGACTAGATTTAAGCCTATAGTTTGTTAAGAAAAAACAGTGACTTCACACAACCTGTGTTTCTCCACCCACCCAAAACTGAAAGTGCTCTCCTGGACAGCCTTCCAGTGGATCGTGCTGCAATGGCTTTTATTATAACATTGACAAGACACTACTTTATTTTACAAATGAATAAAAACCAGTGACCTTGCACAATTTACAATTCTTCCCCCAAAACTGAAAGTGCTCTCCTGGACAGCTTTCCAGTGGATCATGCTGCAATGGCTTTTATTATAACATTGACAGGACACTACTTTACTTTACAAGTGAATAAAAAACAGTGACCTCACACAATCGGTGGTTCTCCCCCACCAACTTGAAAGTGCTGTCCTGGACAGGCTTTCAGTGGATTATGCTGCAATGGCATTTATTATAACATTTACAGGACACTACTTTACTTTACAAGTGAATGTAGGTGCCTCTTTCACAGTGAATGTGCTCTTAAACTTTTACACTTATAAGCTACTTTGTACTTTATTCAGCTAATTTGTCAATACTTGAATAGCGTCCTAGCATTCACTAAGCCAGGGGCAACAGCTGCATATGACCCTTTCATAGCACGCCCTCATTCTTTCAAACTAGCAGACTTCCCTCCAGTGACTCCCTTCAATACTTCTTGTAGTCTGGTGAGCCTGTTCCTCAGAAGCATATTTGGACACAGTGCTTATAATTCCCTAACAAATGGATATCTGCGACCCTCTATCTTACTACCAGGCTTTTCCTTGGACTTTCACAGACTAGTGCATGAAACTCTTATTTGACTTTCAAAAGCTAGTGCAGGTACTTTCTTTAATTTGTCTTTATTGTAAAGCCATCCTATACTATTTTCCTCCATTCCTGAGTTACCTGGTTAGTGTCTACACTGATACTAATAGTTTTTATTATGCAGGCTCATTTCTGCTGGCACATTGATAGCTCCAGGTGCTGCCCACTCCATTCGTCCTCACTGTGCTAGGGGTCACTACGATCCCCTTCCCTACCTCCATTCCCACCCACCCCAAGATCAATTTCCTTTATTTCTAGACAGAGTCCTCCCCTTCTCCCTATCCTCCAGTCAACACTCCATCTACACTTTTCAATCTCACTATATACATTATCTCATCAAATGATGTGTCCACACTCAACACTATTGCTCCTCCTAATCTCTCTTGCTCTCCTTACCATTCTGCGCTTAACTTCCATCCACACAATACACCATAATTTAAAACCTTTACCTTTCACCTCAACCATAAGTCCACCTACACCCAGCTACTACCTAATTCACCCAGGGCTTATTGCATTATACAACCAGTCTGCTACCAGATTTCAACTACCAACTGAAGCAAATACCAAACTTAGCCTAACAACTCTATACATAACTAATAACCACAAACCTACCTCTCAATAAAGCAAAACTTCCCCTATGCGGGGACATCCACCCCAACCCCAGACCGACCCTAAGTCCCACATCCCAACAAACCAATACATCTCTCACCATAGCAACCATTAACCTGCAAAGTATCAGGAATAAAATTTCAGACTTCCATGCCTGGATTTCACACAGTAGGCCAGATATAATAACAACCACAGAAACCTGGCTTAAACCATATATAAAAAAACTTTGAGTTTCTAGGGCTCCTATTAGCTTGTTGAACAGTCAAAAGAGCAAATGCTCTTTGATCGACAGCTAATAGATAAAACCACAAAAAGTTGAATGGACAGAACAGCGATTTTTTTTCCCAGGGAAAAAAAATCACTGAGCCATTGTCAGGACTTTGCAGTTTCCTCCACTTTGATGTGATCTCAGAGTTGGTATATTTAAGTAGGGGGGATGTGGGGAAAAATCGCTGTTCTAGCCATTCAAGTTTTTGTGGTTTCATCTATTAGCTGTCGATCAAAGAGCATTCACTCTTTTGAGTGTTCAATAAGCTAAAACTAACCCAAATTTTACACCTGGCTACTCTTGCTTAAGATATGACAGACCCCATAAAAAAGATAGAGATGTTACATTAATTTACCCAAGTCATTAGTACCATATACCAATACCACCCCACAATTTGCATCTGCCACAATTGTTGTAGCTTTCCTACAACCGAATACCAGCAAAAAGCTCTGCATCATTGGAATCTATATTCCACCAGACAATAATATACCCATCCTAGAACAAATCCTTGCCTGCACTTCAAAAACTTTTACCAGTAAGAAAATTATTCTTGGAGATGTCAAATTAGATTGGACAGAAATCACAAAAAATCAACCCTCAATAAATATAAATCTATTCAATTATACCTAGCTTATCAATGAAGGAACTAGACCCTACAAAACAACAACTAGTGGTTCCATTATAGACTGGATACTAGTCTCACACCCAGACAGAGTAGTTTCAGCAGGGACTCTATCTCAAACCATAACTGATCACATCCCAGTGTACATAATATGCAAATCCAACCTAGCCCTCAGCCAGCACCAATACAGACTAACTAGAAATATCTCCTGTTTCAACCAAACAGCTGTAAATGACACCCTGGCTCAAGTAAACTGGGGCATTCTCAAAGTCCTCCCACTATATGAAGCTGCTGAATTCGTTAATTCAACTTCTTAAATATCCTAAACAATCTAGCCCCATATGGCAAAAAAGAATTAAAAACAACAATGCTACCTGACTTACTCATTCCACAAAACAACTGATGTCTAAAAGAGACAAATGTTGGAAGCTTTGGCAAAAAAAAAACAAAGACCCCAAATACCTCTTATAATTCAAACAACTCCGTAATCAAGCAAAACGTATAGTAGTAAAATACAAAAAAAAACAATTCTATCTAACCAAAAATGCCATGAACAAAACCCTAAGGAATTCTGAAATACAGTCTCTACCCTACTTATCCCAGGATCCAACAACAACCCCTGTCCTGACCCAGACAAATCCCCTACAGAAATTGACACAATATTCAACTCACATTTTATAGACTGCATTACTAAACTTACAGGAAACTTCCATCAAATAAATATTATAGCACACTCAGCAAATATAAACTCCATGGTAGACTTCACATCCTCACCCATTCCTACCTCAACTATCTTGAAACTACTCCTTAAACTCAAACCATGTACTAATGCACCTGATAACCTACCCCCAACATACCTACAGTACAGATGTCAGCAAAGTCTATAGCTTATCCAGTTAGCATACTTATCAATAGATATCTCCAAGAACAGCAAGTACCCACTATCTGGAAAAAGCTTATATTCTCCCATTACATAAAGGTGGCCAAAACATAGATTTCACCAATTTCCAACCCATAGCAATCCTTTCCTCTCTATCCAAAATTCTAGAAAAATGTGTTCACAATCAACTCCTAAAGCATCTCCTAGACAATAAAACATTGTTCCCCCTCCCAGCAGCATTTCAGACATGGACACCATACCACCACTGCCCTTATATCATTCTTGAACACTGTAAACCATGAAAGAAACACAAGGAAAATTGTGTCCTCTTTATTCCTCAACCTATCAAAGGCATTTGATACCATCTCACATCCCCTACTACTCACTAAACTATCTGACCTAGGAATCTCATCCCCTACCTTAGATTGGTTCTCTAACTACCTTACAAATAGACAGCAAGCAACAAAATGAGACCAGTACTTCTCACCTTATCACATATTAACAGGAGTTCTCCAAGCCTCTATATTTGGGCCCCTTCTTTTCAGCATGTTTCGTAATGACTTCCACTCTTTCCTGTCCCAAACCTCACTTATTCAATACACAGATAATTCCACCATCATCTGCTCTGCCTACTCAACCAGAGAACTCTAAAAACTAACTCAAATTGGCTTCTCATCCACAGAAACATGGGTGAACAACAATCACCTAGCCCTAAATGCTAACTAAACCAAGCTCCTTCTATTCACCCCTGAAAGATCCACCCCAATACACAGGTCAGACTTTACTATTCAGTCTCTGAGCAGCACTGTCATCAAAGTAGTGCCCCCACACTAAACTCCTTGGAGTTACTATTGATGAAAATCTCTCCTTTGACATTCATATCATAAACAAGATAAGAAAGACCAATTAAAAGTTAGGTCTGCTTTATAGACACATAACTCACCTCAACTACTTAGCCAAAAAAAAACCCTAGCATCCTCCTTTTTTAACCATCTCTACTATATAGTGCCCCCTGCTCCCAGGCATTCAACTCTCTCTAAAAAACAAACTAGAATCTTGTTACAGTAAAGTAGTAAAGTTTGCCGACAATGCTACACATACCTTCCATCACTGTATATCCCTTTAAAACCTCAATTAGTTTGAATTACCTCACTTCCTAACTTACCTACAACTCACCACTGCACATAAAATCATAACTAAACCAGAAGATTTCTCATCCCTATCCTCACTAATGTCTCCCTACAACACTGCTAGATAACTCAGATCAGAAAATAAATATCTTCTAAAGGTAAAATTACCCACCCTTACAGTTGGCTGAACTCTTTATTCTGTTGCTATAGCCAAAGTGTGGAATTCCTTACCTACCACACTCAGAAGCACTTCTAACCACACCATTTTCAAGAAGTCTCTGCAAGAATACCTCCCCAAACTATGGCACTGTACATGCTCAAATAATTCTTCCAGCATTACATGAAACTAGAAACCTCTTCTAACAACGTTAACACTTTGAAATATCTATCTATCTTCACTTAATTTAACTCTTCTCCTTCTCAATTTTATGCATGCTCAGCCACAAGATGAAATATAAAGAAAATAAAGCCTAATTCTAATTGTATATGAACATGAATCTATTGTACCTGGATGTAAATCATTGTTATTTTTGCATTTAGTATAATGTTGCTTACTAGTAACTTGAATCTGTTAACAGTCATTATATAACTTTATCTCATCAAGGTATATGTAATATGTGGATCTTTTCTCCCCGGGCCAACGCTGAAAATGGGCACTCCTATGACCAATGGACTATCCTTGAAAACAAATGCAAATAAAATAAATAAATAAATAATATGTAAAGACCTATTATATACTTTAGAGATAATGATAAAGAATATTGAACTATGGACAAAACATTTAAAACAATTAGAATAGTATCTAATGATATAACCTTAAAACATTCTACCATGGAATAACATATACCTTGGAATCCAACAAAAGTTTACCAAAGTATGTATTTTCCTATTCCAGTCAATTGCTTAACATACCATTTTTATCAACATAAGAGTCCATTACATTAGGCATAACTGGAGAATTCTTCCATAGAATGAGAGTGCTTTTTCTTTTATATCTAAAACTAGGGCCTCCCAGAATTAAATAATTCTTTAATGATAATTTATTAACATCATTATTAAGTAAATGTGTTTCTTGTAAAAATAATATTTTAGCTGCATATAACTTCAGGTATTTAAGCAGGCTTCTCCTCTTTATTGGATTATTTAATCCATTAATATTAATGGATAAACATTTAAGTCAGACATTTGTAAGATAACATATGACTAAAAATACTTTTAAGTAAAGAGCTATTATATACTTTAGAGATAATCATAAAGAACATCCAGCTATGGGCAAAACATTTAAAACAATTAAAACATTATCTAATAATATAACCTTAAAACATTCTACCATGGAATACCACATTCCTAGTTTGTTGATAGAATCAAACTACATATCAGCCTCCCCATTAGACTAACTACACATAGCCCATGCTTCTGCTTTATCCATGTATGTTCCCTATCTTGATATGAATCATTTTCAGAAAGCCATTTTATATGTTTTTAAGAAAGAGAGAAAGGCTATTCGGGTCCCATCTCACTTTTAATAAGCCAGATTAGATATCTCTTTTCCCATCTTATAACCTCCAACTAAAATAAGAAGGTTATCAGATGTTAATTTCACTTTTGTTATTATAAAGGTCAAGAAGCTGCACATTATTAATTTTATTTACTGTGTATAAAATTATTTACACAACAATCTACTATATATATATATATATATATATATATATATATATATATATGTATATATATATATATATATATATATATATATATATATATATATATATCCACTTGCCCTATCTGCTTCTGTTCCTGCTTATGCTATCTTACACCATTTACTATTTACATAAACTCCATAATCTATTTATAATCCATATGTGCTACGCTGTTTTGAAAGAATAGATATACCATTCCTTATATATCAGGAAATTGTTATTCTAGTTCCTTCTTTTGATATATACTTTTGTTTCTTGCAAACAATCCACTATCTTGTTTATGCATTATATCAGAGGAAACTAAACTAAACTCAAACAGTTTTATAAATACAATCTATCAAATATAATATATCTGTGATATTGTTTTTAATCAATTACCACAAAATATAATAATTTGTGTCCTACTAGAAGTTTCTTATTATAAACTGCAGTGTGGTCAATCTGTTATTTTATAACAAGCACCCAGTCTGTTAATATATAACAAGCAATCAAAACTACAAACCAATTATTAGGTTTAAAACTTCTTTGTTACTTTTAATTTATTATATTATATGAATTATGTGCATTCTTTATGTATGATTTAATACAATGTGTTTTAATTCTGAGATATGAATGCTTTTAAGGTAATGCATCAGCGTTAATACTTAAAGCACACTGCATTTCGAATTTTAACATTCTAATGCATCACTTCCTGTTCAAACATGAGTTGAAACGTCAGCTTTCAAATTAATGAAGAAGGTAAGAACAACAACTTATAGAACCTTTTAAAGTTTATAAAGCCTCAAAAAGTGCTCATGCCACTACATACTCTCATTTAAAGCTAAATTATGTTAAAGGCACAAAAATAGTTTGTTTAGCTTTATTTATATGTACAGAAATGTCAGCAAAAAGGAGAAACCAACACACAACAAATTCCACAAAAAAAGATAAAATACGAACAGCTTTAATTCCAGATTCACAGCAGCAGCTTATTCAGTAAGAGCTTTCGTCATCACAACTTCCTCAGACTGAAAAAAACAATTAGGAATAACTTCCTTTTATATAAAACTCATTCATCAATGAGCACAATTATACAATTATCTTATAGAACACACTTATAAAAATGTTCATGACCATACAAAACACATTTCCCAAGCCATGCTTGCCATTAGTATACTAACGTTTCAGTTTTTTCTTTTTTAAATATACCTTAAAATTTTCTTTCTCATTTATTCCAGGAGGGTGACTTGCATTCAGTTTGACTATCCAGCAGTACTCTTTCCATTTTAACTCATCTTCTGCTGATAGTTTCATGTCAAAATTAAACACTCTATCTATAACCATAGACTTAGGGTCCCCCTACATTTATCATCCATAAAATGTTTACCTCAAGCATGTACAGCTAAATTATGTTAAAGGCACAAAAACAGTTTGTTTAGGTTTATTTATATGTACAAAAATGCTCCCTGTATTTGCAAGTGAATTTAAACATTTCAGTCTTGAATATTAACCCTTCAAAGCCATCTAGTCAAGGGAAGAAAGCATGAAACTCTTTAAAATTTCAAATACTTCCACAAATACAGATACAATCTTTTCAGAAACTATGCATGTACAGATAAGCTCACAACAATCATGGGTATTCATTTTTAACTTTCATTTTAAAATAAAGGCTTAGCAAGTTACTTTAAACAGTAAATAACTACTAAATATTGTAAGAAGACAGTAACTAAACATAATTAGAGAGAAAAACAATATTACAATGAGAATGAAGTCATATATTTATTTATCTTTCATTTTTTTACTGTTTATTTTGTCCTTAACAGAACATCCATTCTTTTTGTTGTATTTCTTTTGTGAGATGTAGAGAAACTCAAATCCATTTCATTCATTTTTTTCTAGAATTTTATTCCTCTGTATAAACTCCAAAGCATTTTCCAAAGTGTTAAAAGTCCTCTGTCCTTCTTTAAGATGAATCTTTATTTTTACTGGACACAACATTTGTGCTTTAATGTTTTTTCTTTAAGTCCTACATAAGAGGTGCACATGCTTTACTTTTTGACATAACTGAAGTTGAATAATGATTGTCAAATCTTATAATGTTTTTTTTTTATTTTAACTGGATAATTAGTCCATACTGATTTTTAAGCAAGATCTTCATCTTGCTGGAAAAGAATCTAAGTATCATTGACCTTGGTGTAGGTGGATTTTTCTTTACTGATGTATTGAAAAGTGATCTGTGTGCCCTCTCAATACAAAAGTAAAGAAATTCAGGCAGGTTCAATGCCTTGGGCAACCAGGTATTTAGAAATTGAATCATACTGTCGCCTTCTTCTTTCTTTGGGATGTCGTAAATCCCAGTGTTGCTCCTTCTGGAACTGTTTTCTTGATCTTCTATTTTTTCCTGAAATAAGTCATTTTTGTTTCAGGAGAAATTCAATATTATTCTTATTCTCACTCATTCTGCCATCTAAATCAGTCATTACCTCTTCTGTATTTGATTGGGTGAAGATTGTTGTTTAAGAGCTTCACTCAGCACTTCTACCTTTTTTTACATTCTTCCTTAATGTTGTCTTTTTTGCTTTCCAGTTTATCCATTGATGTTGCTGAGTATAGACTGAATATCGCTCTTCATTGTATGGTCCTGTATATTGTTTAGGGTGACTCATCTGAGGGAGTTAGATTCTTGACAGGAAAAGGTGATGAAAAAGGTTTCAAAATTATTATTTTTCTTGTAGTAGTTTAGTCAGAAGTAGTTTAATTATATATCCATCAAGGTCTGAAAGATAGTCTTTGAATTTTTCTGCAAAAGTTCTGTCATAGATGTTAAAATGAAGCAGAGCTAAACTACAGTGCTGTTAACTGTTCACCATCTTGGCCACACACCCCACCAACACCACTACTGGTACAGTTTCTGAGGTGGTTTTATACTGAAACTTTGGTTTCTGTCTGCATCTATACTGGGCACTATTAACCAGCACTGCATAATGAGCAGTAGGTGTACAAATGCATCAAATTTACACAGGCACTTAAAACACAGGAAACTATCTTCTAAGTCCTCTGACTAATAAAACTACTACACTTACATATTTTATATGTGTTTCCCAACTCACTTAGACCAGGCCACTGCCAGCTGTCTCTAGATTAAATATCCCAGACCTCTTAATGCAAAAACACCAACAAAAGAGTGTAATTCTATCACAAAACAACTTAAACTTCCTGGACAAGGTGATTTCAAGTATTAGGGACCTTTAAAATTATTTAAAGTAAAAAAATCAACAAATAAAGGAGAAATAAAGCAGTAGCACTCTAAAACAGTTAACTTTAATACAAAACAGTAAAATAAATCTTGTATTTGACAAGGATGGAGCAGGACTAATTATGGACTCTCTCATATGGTGGCAAGGGTACTAAGTAGATGTCAGCTCTGGGAAACTCAGCAGGAGTCAATTTGTTGTAAAGGAGCTTTACTCAAGAACAATATTGGTTTGCTGAGTGAGAAGTCAGTATTATGGATATATAGGAAACAATGGATGGGAAAAGTACTTAAATATCGTAAACAACAGACAATATAAATGAAACAGAAGAAGAAGAGACTTGGAAGTCAGACTACCATAAGGGGTGGAAGCCAAGATGCAAGAAGCACACTAGTTAGAGAGGGATCCAATCAAATAAAGCCAATATTGGAGCTCTAGTCTAATGAGTCTGAGTTACAGGTCAATGACCCCAGGTAGGTTAGAATTTCAGGCAGATATAAAGAATAGGGGATAAACAGTAGCAAAGTAAACAGAAAGGCACTGTAATACAACTTTAAGCAGGTAAAAGATAAGCAGAATGCAAGACTAGCAGCAAAACTGGACTATAAACAGCTGTAAAAGCACCGAAGCACCAGCTCTGGAGCTGAACTCACAAAACTGCTTCTACTGCAATCCCAGCACAGATTAAGGCACAAGACTATGCAAAAATTTACCAGCAATATTGTTTATGGAAAAATACAAAAGTAAATGACTAAATGAGACTCAATCTAGCAGTAATTCACAGTTCTGCTACAACTGCAAATGAAACTACAAGACTAAGGTGAACTGTGCACAGACAGAACTGTAGTTATAATACTCTTGCAATTTGACAGTCCTGTATACCACACACTGCTGGCTCATCTCACAGAGAGGCATTCACATTGACAGGCATTTAATTGCAATGAAGTTAAATTACAAATACCCTCTATACAGGGCCAAGCATATGTGAAATAGAGCTATAGGCAAAGGCCTCCATGCCACTCTCGGTGTCTACCGTTTCACCCCCCCATGCACATACACACATCCTCCAGTGCTCCCCCTTGATTCTCCCCATCCCAGGTTTCCCACACCATACACAGTTTTCTTGCTTTTTCTTACATTCTTCCTTACTGTTCTGCTTTTTAAAAGAACCCATGGATTTCTAAATGCGTTTAAGTGCATTTTAGAGTTTTTTAAACAACCTGTTTATCCAGTAATGGCCTGAAAAAAAATTATGACTAAGGAAAGAAATAAACACTTTCAGTATTGCTGTTCAACCTTACTTTTCCTTGTATTTTTAACACTTCTTACTGAACCAAGACAACACAGTAATAACTATGTAGGGAGTAAATTAATTAAGCTAGCAGCTCCCAGAAACCATAGGTTTATAGATGCTGTGAGGTGCATTTTAGTGCATTTTACAACCTTTTAATCCAGTGGTGAACTGCACAAAAATAATGAGTAAGAAAATAAATTCAGTCTTTTTGTTTTTACTTAATGAAGACATAAGTTGTATGCACAGCTACTAGTGTTCAATGCTGGCAAAATAGTACCTTCCAATAAACTAACAAGACACATGTTTGAGAAGATACATACATCTTGTCTGGAAATACTGCCTGCATTCATATTCCCACAAGGACAATCATTGTTTGTGCATCTGTTGTGTGTTAGAATGGCATGAAAGCAATGGACATAGTCATAAATTTCTAGTGACTGCTGTTATACATATACATAGCATGCCTCCTCACCTCTACCCCTAAAAAACAGCCATCTGTGTACGTGCCTGGTGTTAATTTTTCAAAAGTAAACAAAAAAGAATGATAATGATAATGTATTTTAACTTGTTGCTCCTAGACTATACACTGCTTCTGAGCAATCTATAGTGATCTTCTCCGCACACCTCTGAAGTCTGTGAGAGAAGTGAAAGACACAATGTCCAAACTGCTACCAGCATCAACACAAGTAACTACGACCTCCTCTGCACACCTCTGAGGTCTGATTGTGAAGAAAATTAAAGAAATAATGACCACACCATTCCCAACCCCCATACAAGCTACAACAAACTTCTGTACACCCCTTTGAGCAAGGGTGGTTATAGATGTGTCCAGTAGGGGGCAGAGGCCACTACTAAGTCCATATCAAAATTCATTTATACTGTCTGTGGTATAGAGACCATCAGACCCTCCTTAAAAGCTCTAAGGGTCTGAATGTTCTGTGATATATTTTATGCCTCATTTTTGAAAAACAATTACTTGTTAATTTTTTACTGCTATGCAGAAGTGTGTCTTGCATTATTGACACACACACACACACACACACACACACACACACACACACACACACACACACACACACACACACACACACACACACACACACACACACACACACCAGCACATAGACACAGTGACACTGTCCTTTACACGCCATATCTATCACAAGATGCACATACACACATTGACATGATGCAGTCTCACCTTCAGAAGAACTGGAAGAATGCCAATTCACCTCCAGTATATCTTTGAGGTGTTGAACGAAATAGAACACACAGGTAAAAACATACAGTAACAGGGAGGTCTTGTAGACTCTACATAAAAAAAGCTACAGCCAAGAACTCATCCACAACAAAGCACTATGAAATTACATTACTACTCACTAAACAATTGAATGTTTCTGCATGCATCCTGGTTCTACCAAATCACTAAAGACAGTGACCTATCATTTGTAAGGTCTCTGTTTGTGATAGTGAAAAAAATGACTGCTTTGTTACTCTTAAATACAATGTAACCACCTCTCACACACAACATAGTGACAATGCTGATGATGTTTATAATAGAAACTGAAAGAAAGTATGCACAGTTTGTAATTCTTGCACTGCTCCCCCACACACATACACACAGAACAGCCACAGCAGTAGTAGATTTACACTAATTTCCATACATATAATACATTGTGACAATAGTACTGCCATACCAAATCAGTGACTGTTGGATAGCATCATCAAACAGCAGTGGTAGTTCAGTTTTATTTACCTCATTGAGGAGTAATGCATACCTGACACTGTCCCTGATTTCACAGCATGTCCTTGGTTTCTGCTTCAGTTTTTTGCTTTGTCCCTCTTAAGAATGATTTTCTGGTAAATCATTCAGAATTACAGACAATCAATAATACTAGATATTAGATTTTCATACCTCTTATTGTTTGGAAAATGCATATTAATTCTAAATGTGTTTGTTAACTTTTAAGTGAAGTAATATTTAAAAGTGCTCCTGATTTTCAGCCTTTATTCCACCATTATGTTTTTTTTTCCAACAATTTTTGAATAAAGTTCAGAGATATAGTGTTTGGTTTCCTGCCAGTATTAATAAAACACCCTGAAAGAGAAAATCATCTGTGAAGATCAGGAATATTTGCTCTTCTTAAAATCCCAAGTAAGTACTTGAGATTACTCATTCTGAGCTTCTGATCTCTAGCTCTTTCCTCACTCACATTCACTGATTACCTGCTTTATCCTAACAGGGTTATATCACAATTCAGTTTAGGATAACGTAAATGATCAGAGAATTTAGGATCTTTTTTTTCTCTTCATTTCCCCCCAACAAAGAGCAGCTTTTACAGAGCCCCACACATAGCCAAGGTAATCAGTGGGATCCCTACAGCCAAGGGTGTAGCTGACAACTAAGGCCAGCTATGAGGTTAGTTTTTAGTGGAGAGAATGCCCACTAGCAAGATTTAACTAAATAAAGGGCTCTTCATCAGTGGTAAAACATTTAATGGAATGTACTTGGCAGAACACTGTTACTACAACCAGAGACATCTTTACATTTTAAAGGAAAAGAAGTGTGCCAATCCTTAAGATTCTTCATCCTACGAGTTAGTATTTCTTTCCTGATTTATGAAGCATGCAAGATTGCTGCAATAGTATTTGTTGGTTTAACATACCTGTAACAAAATACCAGATTAAGATAACTTACTGTGGTTAGGTGTCGCCAGGACTAAGGGGTCCCCAGTGACCACGGGGTCTGCTGGTGCCTCAAACCAGCTATGCAAACAAGAAGTAATAAAAAAATGGAAAAAATACTTGTTTTCATTCTTGGTCTTTTACTTGCTGTTTACATTCCCCTTGCTTCACCAAATACTTCTCACCCCAATGCCTCGTGTTTAATTTTACTGTGAATAATGTATTTTAAGTGAATGTACATGTTAGTTTTTGTTGTTATATTATTTTGCTTGTCTTGCACAAGCTAATTTTAGTTTGCTTACTATGTGAAGACATTTTTGTTATAATGTGTTTACCTTTATTTCATTTGTTGGATGTTTTTTCTCCTAAGGCAGCCACTGAAATGGACTATGCTCACTGAGAATTTCCTAGTTAACTAAGCTTGTCATCTAGATAGACAAATAAAGATATATAACATATATAGTATGTTTAACATGTATATAAAATAACATGAACATTATATTATAGTATATAACGTTGACTTAGTAAATGGGAAATGCTGAGGATTTTTACCAGTTTTCTATCACCAAGTCTCTAAGGTAAAATTGTTTTGTCTGTGGAATTCAAACTCATCCACTGTTGAAATACTTCTGTATGTGTCAGTTTCTGCACTGTGTGTAAAATAAGTAAGTTAGAAACACCAAATCCCAAAAATTGTGTAAAGAAGACAGTTGCATTTTTTTGCTATTTTCTTCCTACCTTTTTCCAAAACAAATCATAATAGCTGGCTTCTACTATAGGATCCTATATTTCACTGAGCAGATGGTAAAGTGCATATTAAGCATATTTGCCTTGATCCTTCAGACAATGTGACAGCATATCATCACCATCTTTTATTCTTTGAACAACCAGAATTCAGAATATTGTCAGCTGAGGAACAATTGGTTGATGTGTTCAACTATGAAAACACAACATACTAAACATATCCAATTTCGACTTAGATCTATGGATGGGAAACAGAAAATGTACCCCAGATCTGCCTCCTGTACTACTAATGGGCAGATACAACTCATTAATGCTTTATTCTATGCACGGGTTCCCTCGATTATCCATGGTATGACTCTTGCTATTAAAACTACAGGTAATATGTAATTATTGACCATGGGATGGGTAAGGCCAATAACGCACCAAATGAGATAGGTTAATTCAAGCACAAACAGGGAAATTGGCTTGGCTTAAAATGGCCCACAAGGGTAGCTAGCCTAGTACTTATCTAGGAGCCTATGAACCTATAAAGTCTTGCCTCTGTATGGGTATGCTCCTATGTATTTCTGCAATGATGCTTTATGCCACTAATTTTGTAAGTCTGAGAATTTCATGTACTATTTATGAAAATGACACATATCTTATGAATTATTAAACTATGTGCATTATTAACAAAAGCTATGATCCTTTAACTTTTTGTATCAGTGCATGTCTACCTTCTTCCTAACCTATAACCAAAATTATACTTGTTCCAGGCTGACTGCTAATGCACTTCTGTCAAGTGATGTATATACCATGCCTTGAAAGACAGCACATAGATGTTATCCGGATTTAGTCAAAGCAGCTGTTTTCTTTTGTAATAAATGTAATTTATGTGTATTTAGTTTACAGAAAAACAGTTGTACACTTACTACATCTGAAGTGCAGGTGGTTCACTTTTGCACTATTTAATATTACAATATTTGGAAATATGTTCCTGTACTTTCTGGTCAGAAAAAAAGTAATATCCTCTTAGTACAGAGGCAGAGCTGTCATAGTAAAGTCAAAATTACTAGTAAAACTGTCTTCAATCAGTAATTATTACAGAATGGTCAGAATTTATATTGTCACTCTGTTGGAGAATGAACAATCTCTCCAGATAGTATTAATGTATAGATATTGCCCAGTAAAAGAAAAGTCTGTCACTTCATGGTAGGATGTTAAGCTTCGTTGAAGTTTATGCTTGCTAACATGGCTTTGCTGTTTCTTTTATGACTCCCAAAATCAGAGGGAGGGCTGGAGGCCTTGGTTTGATAAGATCAGAAACTATCTCTAGCTGATCTGTACCTGAGAACACACTTTTGCTTCACAGTTGAAGATCTCCTTCATCCTGTGAAGGGTATCTCCAATTGAGAAATCTTCAGGTGGTAAGGCTGAGGAAAGGGTACCTTCAGTGCCAGATTGCACATAGGAGGCTGGAGATATTTGATTCACATAATTAAGTTCCTCCATGTTTGAATTTAAGGTATCTGCTTCCCTTACTTCTGGATTGGGACACCTTCTTCCATCTAGGAAGATGGCTCCCCTTTTATTTTGATTCATGTATCAGTGACACTGAAGGTTATTCAAAGGTTGAATCCCTAAGGCCTAATAAATTTCATAAAATTCATGGTTAACTTGAAGACATCCTGGGTGGTGGCTTGGGTGGGGGTTGAGGGCTGAGATCCCTACAGCACTAAACAGAGTAAGCTGAATAATGACTGATTGGGCTTTAGTGTCTTAGGCCTGTGTTTGTCTGTGCAGTCTGCCTTAGAAGTTGTGGAACTGGGGTGGACATCTGAAATCTTGACTAGGTGTTCCTAGACTTCCTCCTTTATCAGAATTATAGCAGTACCACTGTCCATGTTCCTAGTGATAATTTGTTCATGATATCCCAAGGTCTGTGAAGTGGCCACAGGACAGACTGACAGCATAACAGTTTTAGCTTGTGGTGACATGCTGAACACCAAACATGTAGCAGCAACCAGAGGGATTGTGCCACAGGCTTCATCTAAAATAGGTGTCAGATATGGGGGCTGCAAAAGCTCCTTGCTGATACTGGTAATCTATAGCCCAGAGGAACTATCAGACTCCAAATTGGTGTCACCATCCCACCACACTGTCTTCTCCAGGGAGTTATTCTTTTTAAATTAGTTAAAGGAAGACACAGCAGATAGCATGAAGGAGTAAGATAAGACATAGGTTTTCTGAGAAAGATACTTTTGAAATAATTCTGCCTTGCATGTAATGGTCCACTGGTTGATGAACATACACTGGGGACAATTCAGAATGCTTTGCTTTGGTCCCAGATAAATAGGTCACAAACTGTGCAAGCTCCTAGGAGGTAATCGTTTCCTACTTTAATACAATTGTTAGCTTTAGTCCCTGACATGTACAAAGCAAGATAGACAAAATACTATAAAATAAAAATAAGAAAAGTCCAAATGGGGACATAAACTGTGAACTCTGGTTTCAGAACTGTCAGGCTAACAACACAGTTAGGTTACCCAAGATTTTCATTAAGCTGCAGCAAAAAAGATTTTGAATATGACACTAACACCCCTTCTTTTACCATTGGCACCTTAATGTCAGTAAGGGAGGGATTCTATCAGGACTAGAAAAAGAAGGCATTTGAACTAATTACCTGGCTTCTGCAGGTAGGCATCCCCAAGAACCAGTAGCAGTGACTTACAGAGAACATCCTAGGGAAGGCCACATACTTAAGAATACTAGACTTGATGAAGGAATAATGGTTGATAACACATAACCCCGTTGACAAAGTGAAAATAATGATAATATCTCGATGACCTATTGCAACACATAGTATGACAATCTGGCCTACATGGAACCACAGCCCTTTCTCAGAGGCTGATGGGTAAAACAGTGAAACCCCACTAAGAGTATGCTGCTATCTACATGGATGATGTGGCTATTTTTTTCAGAGAACTGTGAGTCTCACATGCCTGAAGTGTAGGCTGTTTTAGAAACCGTAAGGCAGGATTGACTGTTGATCATAGGAAAAGTAAACTAGAAATGTAAGCTGGGTATGGTAAAAGTCAAGTACTTGAGGTACCTTAGAGAAAGAGGAGAAGTCAGACCACAAAAAGAACAAAACTAAAGTCAATAAAAGGTTTTCCTGCACCTTCTATAAAGAGACAGGTAGAGGTTTCCTTGGACTAGCTGAGTAAAATGTGTGCTAATTTTGTGATTATTTCATACATTTTAACAGGACTCACAAGGGGAAAGCTCCTTTTAATGTACAGTAGTCCCTTGAGGTAGATGAGCATTCAATGAACTAAAAAAGATCCTATGTTCTGAATCTGAGTTTACATCTCCTAATTTTACTAAACAGTTTACCTTATAAACCACTGTATCAGAGGTAAGTTTGGGAGATGAGTTCTTCCAAGATATTTAAGGTAACAAGCACAAGGTGCTCTATGTCAATAGGAAGCTGAGCAATGCAGAAAGGTGATATTCATCTACTGAAAGTGAGTGTCTATTAATAAAGTAGGTCTTCTACACCTTAAAATACTGGTTACTAGATAGGAACTTCAGCCTGGTATGAGATCATACCGCTTTGCAAAGGTTAAAAAACAAAAGATGGCAGTATATGTTGTGCTGGTCAGTGGCTGATAAAGTGCACACCTTTGGAAATTATTAAAACCTTGCCACCACCACCACCCCCACACTCTTTTTAACCATTTATAAAATATGTGTTCTTTTGGATTTATCTTCATGATTATTTTTAGTGTATACTTATGCACTACATAGTTTTAGATCATATTTATCATTCATGTTTGGAAGCATGTTTGTTTTCAATGAACATATATTCCTGCTGCACCCCTATTGATAAAGTTGCAAGAGATTTTGCAAAAAATAAACATTATATGGAGATGTTTGACTTGAATTTCACTATTCACTCAGTTTTCTCTAGAACCACACCCACACAATGATGTCATGGTAGGTACTAAGCAAAGATTAACATGCAAATACAAAGATGTGTGGGTGATAAAAATAACTTGCTATTTTAGAGAGACTGCATCTTATCTACAATGTGGCTTTACTGCTGCATCATCATGGATTAATTTTCAATGTGATGTGCTCCACATGCAACAATTAGAACCTTCCATTCTGGAAAGAAAAAAACTAATGCTGTTTTTCAGCTCTGAGAACATTTATCATGAGGCCATCCTTACAAACAAAATAAATTGCAAAAACAACACACTTTTTGCTTCAAAAACAGTCCTAATCAATAATAAATTGCCTATTTCAGAACATTTTAACTACAAAGGATCACTTGAATAGTTGTCATTATAATGCACCAATGTCCTCTTCATTCAGTTACAGCCACAGTAAAATATTCCAACTTGCGTTGCAGACACACAGTCTGCTCTTGCAAATCCCAAATGATTGTTTAACTTAATCATGACAGTAGGGCCAATCATTCTCTTCTAGAGACAGCCATCATACCTAGCAATTATAACCTCATTGTTTAATGATAATTGTATATAGCTCAGGTATCAGATTGAGAAAATGAAATACATATTAATTATAGATGCAGTAATATATTTTATTTATTTTATTTTATTTTTATTTTACATTTGTTGACCGGGCTAGTCTAACTGGATACATGTCCATTTTCAGTAGAGGTCCGGGGTGATACAAAAACACACAATTACAAAATGATGGTACAGTACAATATTATCAAAGATGATATTAGTAAAATACCTTACTATTTAACAATCTTAACACAAACACTAAAAAAAAAAATATATATATATATATATATATATATATATATATATATATATATATATATGCATTAGAATGATGTTTCTATATACATTAGCTTAAATTACAAGATCATGGCCTCTTTGGTTATTAAGGAGAAATTGGAGTTAGTACAGAAGAGTAAAAGGTGAGCAGTATCCAGTAATAAATGTATTTCACATAAAAGTAGCCAGATAGTAAAGTATTCCAAATTATTTCACACAAATACATACAGGTCTTGCAAAACTAGATTGAGCAAGTGATATGAAGATAATCTACTTTCATGTATAAGCAGCTTCCACCACCATCCAGCAGTTACAGTCACTTTGCTGTGTACAATTTCATTGATTGTGATAAAAATACTTCTAAAATTCTTAAGACAAGAATGAAAGGAAAATTTAAAAAAGTAATTTGTGACAAATGTCCAGAATTATGGTTAGATAGTGTATGTTTTTCTTAAATGCTTAGACAGTTGCTAGAATAACAGTTTTTACATTAACATTCAGTTTCTGAAGGGCATGAAGTCTGAAGCTCAAATGTATGTCAATATTTGATGCCTCAAAATATGTAAAAAGATAGGTTTCTTCCACCAAAGGCTCTGCCAGTCACATCCAAGTAAGGAACAAACACAGAAAAATCCAAGGCAAGAGCCACCAAGCCATGTAAAAGTATTTATTAAAACAATAAATCCAGATAAAAGTGCACTATAAGCACTTCCAGGTGTAACCCTTCTTCAGATAGTGTGAAACATGGCTTGGTGGTTCTTGCCTTGAATTTTTCAATAATTGATGCCTCTTATCATCATTGACTTGTCAGAAAAACACAAATTTTATGAGAAATGCACAAAAATAGTTAACCAAATTGGGGCATTCTGTAAAATCAGGGCAGCATCAACTTTGTTTCACTCAGACAGTAATCAGAGAGTAAATTATTCAAAATTTCTCCACACAAATGCACAAAATTCCTGTAAAGCCAGACTATTTAAAATGAGAAAACTACAGGAACATTACTTGCATCCACAGGCAGCCTCCCAGACCAACATTGTAGCTATTTTGCTGACAGTATTCATCTCAGACAACTGATTATGGTAAAGAATAATTGCTACATAATGTACTTCAGCTTTGCTTTAAGCAAATAGCAGTCCCCAAAGGAAAGTATTCCTTTCCAACTTGTTTTATACAAATTACATTGGTGCTACAAATTCATGTATACATGACAGCAGTCAGTCATGTTTCATCCACAGACAACCCTTATAACCAGGCCAGCAATTATAGTCACTTTGTTTTCTATGTACACACTTCCAATGTCTGATTGTAATTAAAACTTGATAAAATAAATGAATCAATGTATTTTAGCTCAATTTTCACAAAAACACATTGTACTTCTGTCTCCAGCAAGTAGCAATTTCTTTTTTTGCCTTCCAGGGCTAGAAAAAAATAAAAAAAAATATGTTGCTTATTCTACTATGACATGCTATACTTCTTTCAAACCTGGAGTGCACACACAATTATCCACTATACCATTCAATACCATTTTATATTTGTGGGCTTTCTGTTCACTGTTGCCCAATGGATCATGGAAAGGCAATGAACAGAAAGCTGTGGCTGTTTTAGATATGGTATCCATTGTCTATTTATGTATTTATTTCTATAAAGAAAAAAGACTTAAAAGAGTTAAATAAATAAACTACTTGAGATGAACAGAATTACTAACCAATCCTGTGCATTTGCAAATGGTAGGATCAGTGATTATTCAGACAGAAGGAATAAATAATTGCAGTGTCCATGTTATTTAAAGGTACAGTTCCAGAGTGTGTTTGTTTTGATTTTTTTTTTTTTACTATTTACAAGTGGTAGTGTGTACCTCTAAGCATGCACCAGCTTTTGTTGTGGAAGGGTTGGGGAGGTCAACATGAAGTTTCAGTCCTATATCCTGATTCCATCTCATTTCTCAGTAGACTCAGCTGTACTCACAATATCTCATTTCATCCATTGTACTAAATATGTACACCTCAGATGTCCAACTGCAATAATAATAATGTTCACACTAATGTATTTGAGCTTATTTTATACCAACACTTACTAGTCCTAACAAACTCAATTGACTGTTAAACTGTAATTGGACAACATCAGTTGGGATCAGTGAGTTGTATTCAGAGTTTAATTATGAATCTTCCAACTGCTGCAACTTCATTGACTGCATAAACCTCATATATCTGATTATGATGAGATGAATGAATAAACATTAAAATAGTGGCCACAGTAATTTATTGTAGTTAATCACTGTCAGGCACATAACAATGTGAGCACTCAATCCCTCAATCCATGTATATGGATAAAGAAACATGCACACACTAAATCCAAAACCAAACTGCCAGGGCAATCGGAAGGAGACAAAAGAAGCCAGTTAACTGATAAATTATGCCAGCAAGATTAGCTTCATAGCATCTGATGAAGTCAGACAAAAACAGGGTGATAACAATTAAGTGTTTGTGTGTAATTCTTGACTTAATAAACTTGCTGGCAGATTTTATTGATTAACTGGCTCATTTTGTCTCCTTCCAATTGCCCTGGCAGTTTAGTTTTGGATTTAGTTGGTTATTTGTGCTGGGCATTTTCTCCTTTACAAGGAAACATGCATGCACACACACACGGACACACACACACACACACACACACACACACACACACACACACACACACACACACACCAATTGCATCCACTTTATTAACTTTGTACATCTCAGATATCCAAATCTGTCTGTGATTAAATGAATGAATGAATGAATGCATAAGTATTAGCCACAGTAATGTACTGCATCTCCTTATTGTCACATAGTGTTGAATCACTAAGTGTTTGTAAATATTGGCACTTTTGTAATATCAGGCTCTGGCAAGCTACACAGTTTGCAGAGAAAAATATTCTGAAAAATTGTATACTGTTAAGGTCCATTACTAATATATGGTATTAGAAAAATATCACCCATACTGTGTTGTATCATGCCTTAGATGACATGACAATAGTATTACCACTATGTGTTGTTATTGAGGAACACTTTTGCATGAAAGACATAACTTGCATATTGTGATACAGCCTACATTTGCAAGGCTTCATTTGGAAACTGTTTAATGCAGATTATGCTACACCTACAGTAATGACTGCTGTGAGCACCTTTTGTGACTACTAATGTACATTTTTCAACATAGGTATACTGTCCATAGCTAATATTATATTCTCAACATTGAAAGCTATGTATCACCTAGTACTGTCTGTGACAGTATACCACATACAAGTACCATATACCAGCAGTTGCATATCTATATGATATAGAGATAGAAAAGTGAATTATTATGCTGTTCACACAGAGCATGTAGGTACAAGTATGCTTATAACCATAATGTAACCAAGTCCGCATACACAGCATCAAAGCACTGGATAAAATTTTGTCTTTTCAGTGTTACAGTTCATGTGCATAACACAAATGAACATTGTGTGTTACATTTATAGTCCTCAGCTGAATCAGGACAAAGCTCAACAGACTCATGGACAAATCTAGAAATAATTAGGGACAATCAGAAACACATTTTCAAATATTAGTACTATATATTTTAAGACATTGACAGAAAAAGACAACATGAATTAACATGCATTTTCTGAAATAAAAATATTCTAGAACTCTAATTATTGTCATTATTTCTTAAGCATAATTCATCATCTTTTCTATAAAAGTCACCAGTTTTAGAAGAGATTAAAAGGGGTGGAGATAAATTTTGAGTCAAAATTAGGGACATCCCTTTAGTAGTGTACCATTTTTTGGAATTCCCCCTTGTGTATGTATATGTTTAACCATAATGCAAGCAAAGCCAACATGCACTGCATTAATCCATTGGAAATAAATCTGCCTTGTCAATATTTCTGTTCCTTTGTATATCACACATGAGTACTGTTTGTTGGATTGCCCTTTTAATTATACCAAACACTTTTGAGTAGTACGGTGAAAACTTGGTACTTACATATTATCGCAACCACATTTCTGAACTGGCAGAAATGGTTGTGTTTCTCAGAAAGGATGCCTGGTAACCTAACAAAGGGAGGGTAAAGTCTTCTGTTCTACCATGTGGCAACAGTTTTCACATAGGAAGAGGAATACCATGAGAAATCCTCTTCCTGGTAAACATACAGAATATTATAAGTCACCCAGACAACCAGACCCTTTCAAAGCCCTTTAGCTGTACATGGTAGCATTTGTGATTGTGGAATTTGAAAAGAGTATGTGTGAGTCATTCCTCATTTACAGCACTTCTGGCAAGCAATGGAAGAGGCTGTGATTAACAGAGGTATCTCTGTGAAGCGGGAGAACTGTTATCACCTGTGCACCAGGACTCCCGCTAGTGAGAAAGACAGTAGTCCGTAAGAGATCACTGTCCTATTACTTAGTACTGGGGACAGGTGCCTGTATTTGGCATGAGTGCAATAACAGTTGCATGGAATATTCCTCAATTATTTGCCTGTGCTGAGGTTGTGATCAGGAATGGCCGAATCCTGATGCACTTTAGCAATGTTCAGTTCAAATAAAAAAAAAATTTGCCATTTTTTTCTTGCTTCTTGATGCATCATTTGCCTCTGTGCCTACTTCGGCTTACTTGCTTACACAATCATTTCAAGGTTAAGAAACTCCGAAAACAGTTTTCACATAAACACAACCATTTCTGCCTTTTCAGAAAAGTGGTTGCGATAATACGTAAGTACCAAAACCTTTTCTGAATTTCAAATTAATAGGCAAATTTGTCAATATTTAAAACAAAAGAACATGTTGTTTTGATGACTATTATCTTAATGTTTATGTCTAATAAAATATTAAATAAAAAATGAAAAGATACACTATTATAATAATACTCTATGGTTGTTAGACAAATATATATATATATATATATATATAAATATATATATATATATATATATATATATATATATATATATATATATAAATATATATATATATATATATATATCTAGATGTATGTATATAACATTACATCAGTCGGTGATTATTTCAATAATATACACAACAGGTACAGTTTTATGCTTCAGATGCTAAATATATATGTACTCCTAGAATTACTCATCTAGATTGTGTAAGCTGTTTTCATGAAACATTGCCTACAATAAATAATGTAATTGTCATTTTATCTACCTAATATAACATGAGAGACATAGACACTACAGTTCAGTCCTCCTTTTTAGTTATAATCTCTGCTCAGTGAAATCATAAAAGCGTCCCTATTTTTCTCTTCAGTTTGATATTTTGGAGTATCCTACCGCAAGCAGGCAGAAACTATAACATGGGATTTTTTGATATAAATAACCAGAACTTTAATGCCTTCTGAGTCTGTCAACAGCAACAATGCAGCACTTCAGAAATGATGTAGATTCATTTTAGTGAGTCATCCCTGAGCCCATTAAGCTAACATTATATGTCAACAACCTTCTACTCAGGAATAAATATTTAGCTAAACCTTGCATAAAAAAATCATAGAGCATTCATATTTAAAGTGCCTTATTATATATTTCTGCTTATTTTGCAAGTTTTCCCAAGCAGCTTAATTTCACTCAAGTACAAGGTAAGAAAACAGGACAGAATCAGTTCACCCCTAAGGTTTATTTAAGCAAAGGGCATTTATATTATGTAACATATTTTGATAATAAGAACACTATGATTATACTTGAAATATATGATGTGCGAGGCACAGTGTGATGGCAAATATTAATCAGCTGTATAATGGATGCATTCAGAAGCAGGAT
>NC_056731.1:658076059-658081059 GCF_019279795.1 Protopterus annectens
TTCCAGTACTTATAGAGCCCGCGGTGGTGCAGCAGTAGCAATGTTGCCTCACAGCAGGAGGTTCTCCCATTTGATTCTCAGCTAGTGTTTGGGGAGTGCCTTCTGTGTGGAGTCTGCATGTCCTCCCCGCGGGTCGAGTGGCATTCCAAAAGTCATGCGTGAATGGGCGTACCTTCATTGAAGGCTGGGCATCGAGCTGGCAACTCGGCACCGTGAAAATCTACTGCCAATCATTAGCGGACCGGAGTTCTGCTGTGGCAACCCCTAACCAGGAAAAGCCGAAAGACAACAAGAACAAGCAAAGACTCGGCTAGGTCACAAATGCAAAGGATGGCATTCAAAGCCTGCAGTGATGGAGAAAAGACTTCTCAGTGAGGACAGGGTTCCATAACTTAAATAAGCAAACAAAAAAAATAAGGTGTGCGTATATCCACCAACCAGAAAAAATATTAAAATAACATCTAAACTTTAATGTGGCAATGCATTTCTTCATAACATTATTTAAAGCTCCCTCTTGAAGTGTTCACACTTATATACCATCACTAATTAAAATGTGCCAATATTTCAGTCAAAACATTCTTGCTATTTGTGCCCTAACCATCTAATTTTAACAAGGGTTTTATGGAAAGCATATCATTTGCAATAGATGATGCACGTGCTTTCAGCTGAATACCAAATAAATTCACTGATTTTTTGATGTTCATTCTGCCTGTCATTTATAATTTGTTTCTTCCAAATAATTACATAACTCTCCCTCTCTTGGAATACAAATTATTATTTCCAATAACTGGAATTTAAACATATGTTTTCACTTGCTTTTCCCATATGCTACTAAAATTTATTATTGTCTCCGTTGTTGTTTTATATTGACAATATACTCAGATATATAAAACTTTAAAACTTTTTTGTAATTTTGTTAATATACTGCAGTAAGATTATGGGTAGAGAGCATCCTTATTTTTTTCTCAAATTATTGCTCAGTCTCTCCTAAAATTGGAAATTATTTTGAGGCATTCTAAATTAATAGTACCGGAATTTAAAAAAATGTTCCTAATTTGGGGCCTGTCCCCTAAATATTTTTCTTTTGTCCATAATGCTGGAGATAAAAACTGAAAGCTATTTGGATGCATGCATTTCTATGTGATCAGGTGCTTAAAATACCCTTCTATATTTAACATTTTTTACTGCACTTTTTGGTTATTCCTTTGTAGCCCCTCTTCAGAATTATTTTATCAGTAAAACTGGGTTTATTGCGTCATTTAACTTCTTGTTCTGCTGTCCACATTTCCAGTTTTAGATAACACATCTTAGTAACCCATATGTTAGCCTCACTTCATTAAAAAATACGCTAATTTCAAGTATTTCATCTGACTTTCTGTAGTGTTTATATACTATTTTTCTTTCATAGCACAATTCTGATACTGAGTCTGACTCATGCAAATATCCTGGTTTTATAACTCTTTGGGAAATCATTCATTCATTTAGACACACATTCGTAGCTTGACAAAAGCATTAAAATATCTATAAAGATGTGAGCCAAAAACATATTCTAAACAGTGATCTCATATCAAAGATTATTATAGGCTGCAAACTGCCCCTTCAAGTAAGAATTCACTTGTATGGATTTGCAATAAGCTCTAGTGCCGTCAAACTATTAATTTTCTACATTTTGACATCTAAAACTTCTATTTGATGGACTATATTCAACATTAAATCTCACATATTCATTGGAGCATTAATATATAATACCACTTAATGCAATGAGTTAAAATTACACCAAAGGGGAAAAAGTACCTGAGATTTTATTTTTTGAAACAGTTCAGAAAATATAGACTGTTTCGCCAGGCCACTAAGGAAAGTATTGCAATAACTGTGAACAATGCCCCCTCTTGTTGCTTTACCTATCAATTACTAGTAATATTAATCTTCAAAATAAATGTGATACTGAATGTTTTGTAACTATACATACACACATATATATATATTTGTAACTATACATACACACACATATATATATATATATATATATATATATATATATATAACATACATATACATATATATATATATATATATATATATATATATATATATATATATATGTATATATATATATCACATACATACATACATATATATATAAATATATATATATATATATATATATATATATATATATATATATATATATATATATATATATATATATATATACTTCAAATTAATGAAAGACCACTTACTCAAAAGCGATATCGCTGAGACGAAATGTCTGAAACCTAATTTTAATGAATGAGCATACTGCCGAGACTTATCTTAGGGTAAGTATCCAGTAGACCAATATTTCAGGAAGAAACACACTGGACTATCTCCAACCCACCCAGGTGGGAGGCTATGCCCTCCACACCCACACCTCCCCCATAACTAAATATACCAACTCCAAGATTGCACTACAGTGGGAAAAAGGGCAAATTTCCCCATGTTGGCCAATATATAAGTTCAGGGATAAGGGGACTGCAGGGGGCTTACCCCCTCCCCCTGCAAAAACAGTTATTGTTTTTGAGCAAGATGTTTTGGTGAATGAAGTCTGGAGATTGCCATCCTCACTATGTTTGTTTTCATTCAGTAATCAAGCCCAAAAGGAGAAAAAGCTTGTTAAACTGAAACCAGTAAATAGAAACACCAAGCCAAACCAATCCAAAGCAGGAAGCTTTGTTATTTCCTTCCCATGGATTTTCTGTGTTTCTAACTGTAGCCATTAATCACATGAATGGGTTTGCATCTGATGAAGTTTTTTTATGAAAACGCAACGATTTGGGAGCGTTTATATGTTTTTCCTGCCTGTGTGCTTTTCGTGTGTACAATAAAGCCTCCTGCTTTGGAACGGCTTGGCTTGGTGCTTCTGTTTGCTTTCATTCACTCAAAGTAGAAGAAAAAAAACTCAATGACAGGAAGAAGGCAACAGAAAATGAGAGTGTCCAGCAAAGAGGAAGATGGATTGTATGAAAGAAGACCTGTAACAGTCAGGCATGAGTGTTGAAGAAGGAAGGAGAGTGGCACTGAATTGAGAGAGATGGCAACAGCTGACACAAGACCCCATCCCCATATAGAAAATGTGAACAAGTAAGTTGATGATGATAATGATGACGATAAATAAATGTCAGCAGAGCAGAGTATCACTACTGTCTAACCGATGACAATAACTGGCCATCTCTGTAAATGCATAAGAAATAACACGCAGCCCCAACGAAAAAGATAACCTATGTTCAGACACAGCCAACCATTAGCAACCTACTAGTATTTTGAGACTTGACACATCCAGTCCCCAAACTGTGAAAAATCAGGTGTGATCCTCATAACATAACAGCAAAGTGAAAACCTCACATTAAAATTATACATCCACCTCCTGCTACTCATATTTAATAACTTTGAGATTTCTATACCTCAAGGAACAGGGGACACTATAATATATAGGAATTTTGGACTTAGTGTATAATTCCCTGTAACTGCACGTAAATTTTCACAGTACTGTACATCAGTGCTACATTCTGAATATTTAGTGGAACCTGCAACCACTTGGCAGCATACAGTAATTTAGCATTCTCAAATTGTGGTAAAAGGTCACGTTTCGCCATAGAACTAAATTCTTTCAACAAGAATCTAAAAAACTGCTCTTCTGTAATACTTATTTCATGTCAAGGAAAAACAAATCCAATTCCAGTTACTTTTTTCAACTAGTTTGCCTCATGAAAAAGTACTTTTTTTGCAGTTTTAATGTACTTGGATCTGTTGCTGCTTGGTTTAGTATGATTTGCTAAGGCATTACATGGAAATTAGATGTCTAAACATTTTTTTTAATACTGTGCAAAAAAGTCTTGCAATCTATGATTAATTTATATAAAGCACAACAAGCATTCCTTGAAGATGTGCTAACTTGTGAAACACAAATTTTTGTCAAGATCTACTTACACGTTACTTAATTGCTAGGAGGATTTCACAATACTGACATATCTACAGTCATTCTGTGATTCTTTTATATAAAAAAGGTGCCTTGTTAAGTGCTGATTTCAATGTACAAAGGACATTACTGCAGATATGCATGTTGAAAGGCTAGTTAAATATGTACTATTTTTACCTGATTTTCTGAGCTTACCCATGCAGTACAATAAAGAGTATATGTTTTGTCTCTGCAAATTCATACTTAAAAATTAATCTGAATATTATAATGTACTATTTTCATGTCTATCCCTTCTGCATTTTAGCAAAAGAGTATAATTTGTTGCTATATTCTACAAGCTTTAGGTTTCCTGCTGTCTGACATGCCAGCAATGCAAAACTCAGATTTTTTTTTTACGTTACTCATTAAAATGAAAGTTTTCATTAAATTTACAAAAATTAGTAACACTAGCAGATAAATTATTTTTATTAAGTAAAGTTTAGCCACTATAACCCATTACTACTTAATAATACATAAATGTGTTTGGCCAGTAGAGACAGATATGAAAGGAACGCAAGACATATTTTTGCTAAATATGCACATAAATGTCCTTTGTACCTGCAGATAGTGATCTGCACAGTTTGCTTAAACTCCAGCCAAAGCTTATTGTGTCTTACATTTACCATACACAGCGCTCTCTGCACACTGACCTACCACAGAGATGTAAATCATTTCAACACAGTCAAATGGTCTCGCTGTTCTCTCTGATCTGGTCAGCAGCAGTTTTCACATTTATAGACCCTTCAACTACATTGTATTTCTTTTCTAACACAAGCTTCCAGTTATCCAGTCTTGCAATCTGTCCTCATTTGTATACTGCTGCTGTGTTTGTGCTTTTTACTTTTCTATGCAAATTAAAATGTGCGCACGTTCCACATTTTTGCATTTTTATATTATTATTTTCTAACTCACAAGGTTTTCTGTTACATTTATAACAGTTTTCATATCAGATAGTAGCTCCTTTTCCACAGCATGTGTATAAACAGAAGTTAATCTTTTAGGAGCA
>NC_056731.1:658086059-658158559 GCF_019279795.1 Protopterus annectens
TTCAGGCCAGTAATCCTCTTTGTGAGGTACTTCTGTGGCCTTTCCAGCTGCTGCAGATGTCTTGTGAGGTACATTCCAAAAGGGGCGTTATACTCTATAATGGGTCTAATGAGTGACGAGTAGAGGGGAACAATGACCTCATTTTTCCTGGATGAGAACCCTTTTATGATGAGGTGTGCCATGTAGAATGACTTCCTGACTACTGTGGCAATGTGACTATCAAAGGAGAGACTACTGTCCACCTGGGTCCCAAGGTCTCTTATCACACATTCAGTGTTAAGTAGATTGCTGCCTATGTGGTAGTTCATGGGTACAGAGTTTTAACCAAAGGGGATGACACTGCACTTTTTGGCATTGAGCTTGAGGCCATGGCTCTGACACCAGGCATCTGTCTCAGTGAGGCCCTTCTGTAGGATGTCCACATCATTTGGGGACTTAACTATGGCTCCTAGTTTGTAGTCATCTGTGAACTTCATTAGCCAGAGGTGTTCTGTGTTAGCCTGTACTTCAGAGAAGTAGATACCAAACAGGAGAGGTCCCAGGATGGAACCATGTGGTACTCCACTTGTCACTGCTTTGAGGTCAGATTTGGAGTCTGCAACTTTTACAGTGTGGGTTCTGTCAGTGAGCCAGTTGGCAACCCATCTTGTGACGTAGGGATTTATACCTAGTTTAGTGAGTTTAGCTATAATTTCAGAATGGGGGATGGTGTTGAAAGCCTTGGCGAGGTCAAGATAGGCTGTGTGAACCACCTTAACCTCATCCACAGCTTTGGTGACTGCCTCAAAGAAGTTGATCAGGTTCAGGAGGCATGATCTGCCTTTCACAAACCCGAACTGGGTGGGATCCAGAGTTTGGAGGTTACCAATGTCTTTGTTTATGAGTTCCATGATGATACGTTCCATGGCCTTGTAGACCAGGCTCGTCAGGCTAATAGGTCGATAGTTCCCGGGATCAGTGGTGGCTCCCCCTTTGTAGAGTTGGATAACTGTTGCTGTGCGCCATTCAGTGGGCACAAAGCCTGATGCGAGGCTATTATTGAACATGGTGCTTAAGTGGGGAGCCAGTTCATTCTGAAGTTCGTGTAAAACGCAGCCTGGGATGTTGTCTGGTCCCATGGATGCTGTGTTTTTGGCTTTAGAAAATGCAGCTTTTACCTGTGTAGTTGTGATTACAGGGACTGTGCATTCTTCCTGTATAGATATGGGCCCTTTAGGGGGTGAGAGGAAGGTAAAGTTAGCACTGAACCTATCTGCCAGGATGTTGACAATATCAGTTGGTTCTGTAATTTTCGTGCCTTTGTGCTGTAACTCAGAGCAGATCTGGTGTTGCCATCTAGATTCTTGACATAGCTATAAAATGCTTTGTGGTTGTCCTCGGATTTAGTGGAGATTTTGTTTTCATAGCTAGCTTTGGAGGATCTTATAAGGGATCTCAGCTTCTTAATGAGGCTGACCAGGGAGCTCCTCCACTCATGGGATTTTACTCTCTTTTACAACAGTTTCTTCCTTCTGTTGTACAGTTTGTTTATGGCAGGGGACCACCAGATTGGCTTCCTTTTTTTGGAGGATAGCGTCTTGGTTTTGTTTGGGATAGCACGATCCATGCACTCGTGTAAGTGCTTATAGAGTGCATTTGTGCAGGATTCAGCAGTTGTAACTGTATTGTCCATCTGCAGTGGTGTCATGAAGTTCACCACTTCTGTCTTAAGAAGCATGAAGTTGACTTTGGAGAAATTTTTTACTGTGATTTCCTTAATGGGGAGTGGGGGCAGGATGTGGATATCAAGGGTTATAAGCTTATGGTCGGATCGGACCAACGAGGAGTTGACTTCAGGGGTGGAACACCGGTCACTCATGTTGGTAATGACTAGGTCTAGGATATTGTTGCTCCTGGTGGGTTGTGGATAAGTTGATCCAGGACATTGGAATTTATGAATTCCAGAAAGCGTTGAGCTAAGGAGTTGGTACACGAGTAGTTTTCCCAGTTAATGGTGGGGTATTTGAAGTTGCCCATTATTAGGGTGTTTGGTTGAACCCTAATGTTTTCCAGTACATCAAGAAAAGAGGAGTGGGAATCCTGGGGCATGGTGGGGGATCTGTAGCAAGCTACAGTTTGGATTGCAGTTTTGCCCAGAGTTAGTTGCACTTAATATTCTGCTGTAAAGCAGTGGAATTATTTTTTTACTAGTCATTACCTATACATTAATATACTGTTGGAGAACATTCATTATACTTTTAGGCAAATATGTTTTGTCCATTGTATAATGGTACATAAACAGCTTTTCTTAGTGTTTGGTATCTACTTCTAGTTTATTGTGTTGTGTATTGAGTAGCTACCTGAAAATGGACCTTGTGACTTAGTGTCACAGTTAATCCTGCAAGCTGAATGCTTCCTCCAGTTCCTATTAGAAGATGCAAACAATTTTTGGTCATATTATTAAATAGTGATATTGGAGTTGCTTGTAAGGAGTTGTAGTCTTTCTATCTTTAACAAGTGGCTGCTGAAAAAAGTGATTGTTACTTGGACATATGCACAGATCAAAGAGTTTGAATTATCTGTCTGCATTAGGTGCAATACATGACAGCTGGTAAAGTTGAGGAAGTGACCTAAAGAGGCTGCCATGAACTGAACTGACATATAGACTGTTTTAAGTGATAGTATTACAAAGTACAAATAGGTTCATAGGTAAGTACCAAGCCACCTGCCCTTGTGTGCCATTTTAAGCCTAGCCAGTTTTCCTTTTTGTGCTAGAAATAACATATCCCATTTGTTTATAGATTGGCCTTACCCATCCCATGGTCAATAATTATATATTACTCCTAATGAGAATAACTGGGACCATACCCTAGATAACTTGAAGGAACCCATAAATGGGATAAAGCATTTAGGATCTGTCTCTGTCCATTAGTAGTACAGGGGGCAGTCCTGGGGGAAATTTTCTGTTTCTCATCCATAGATCTAAGTTGTGCTTGAATATAGACAGGAATGAACTATGTTCAATGTGGACGGGGAATCTGTTCCAGATCAGTAATATCCCCTAGGAGATATACCTGTCCCTCCAAACCATTCTGTTTTTGTTGCAGAAGAGGTTTAGATCCCTAGACCAAGTAATTCTTATGTCAATTGACTTGCTGATGTGCAATAAATCCATTAATAAAAGGTCGGAGAATGCCTTGCATGCCAGACACAGGTCACTTCTTAGCAGTCTGTAGGATGCCGAATATATTGACAGGCTTTTGATTTTCTCCATGTAGGACATGTTGTTTAAGCCTAGTATCCTTTCAGTAAGTTATCTCCGTGGGATTTCCAGTTGTTTCATATATCTGGACAGATACACGCCAAAGGGGGCATTTTATTCAATGATTAACCTAATTAGGGCTAAGGGAAACAATGACATCATTAGATCTAGACACAATCCCTTTGTTTATTAGTTATGCAATATAGAAGGACTTTCTTTCAATAATGGGCACACATTTGTCAAAAGTTAAGTAACTGTCCACATATGTTCCCAAATCCCAAACAATTGAATCAATGCTTAGGGTCATATTGTCAATGTGGTAATTCCCTGGGGTGGATGTTTTCCCAAAAGGATACACTAATGCATTATTTTGGCATTTAGTTTTAGTCCTTGATTTTGGCATTAGTTATGTATTTGGGACAAATTAACTGCAGGATGGCCAAGTCATTTTGGGATTCAATTACTGCTCCTAGCTTGCAGTCATCTGCAAAAATAGTCAGCCAGAGCCCTTTGGCTTTAACTTCAGAAAAGTAGATGCCAAAAAGGAATAGTCCCAGCACAAAACCTTGGGGATGACACTGGCAACTGGTCTCTTTGTGGATGTAACTTTCCCTGTTTTGATTATTTGTATCTGTATGCTAGTTGGCAATCCAGTGGGTGACATTTTTTTTAGCATTTTTTTACTGGGAAAGTCCAATTGGGACAGAGCCCATTTTCATGGGATGCCTGGGGAGAAACACTCCAGATGCATGTCTTTGGAATGTGGGAGGAAACTGGAGTACCCAGAGGAAACCCATGCAAACAAAGGGAGAACATGCAGACTCTGCACAAAAAGCACCCCAGCTGAGAACTGAACTGAAGAACCTCTTGCTGTGAGGTGACAGTGTTAACCATTGCACCACTGTGCCACCCCATAGGGGTTTATTCCAAGTTTATTTATCTGTCTGACTATGCCTGAGTGGGGAACCATGTCAAAAGCTTTGGCCAGGCTGAGGCATGTGGTGTGTACCATCAATTGCTTTGGTGACCTTTTCAAAAATATCCACCAGGTTGAATCAACATGACCTGCCCTTGATAAATCCAAACTGAGATGGGTCCAGTGTTTGGAGGTTCCCAATGTCCTGATGGATTAGTTCCATGATAAGTCTTTCCATGGTTTTGCATATGAGGCTAGTCAGACTTACGGGTCTATAATTACCTAGGTCTGTGGAAGGTCCTCCCTTATGCAGAGGAATGATTACAGCTGTTCTCCATTTGCTTGATACAAAGCCTGTATGGAAGCCCAGATTCAACAGTGTTGTTAGGATCTAGATAAATCACACTTTATGCTATTTAACATGCATCCAGGGATATTGTCTGGACCTGTTGATGCAGTATTTTAGCTTTTGATAGCACTTTTAGGACTTGGTCTTGTGTGATAACTAGAGCAGAACTAGTTTCAGGTATATCTTGGGGGACAGATGGAGGAAAGAGAGGAGGAAAGTTAGAGTTAAACTTATCAGCCAATAGGTTTACTATATCTTCAGCCTCAGGTAACATTGTTTACAATCAGGTTAGCGCATTCCAATGTTATGCTTTTGAGATTATGAACATAAAAAACTGCCTTTTTATTGTCTTTGGCTTAAGTAGCTATTTTAGCATCAAACTTGGTTGTGGTAGATTTTATTAAACTTCTGAGTTGTTTATTTCAGTGACAAGGGTTCTAACATTCTGAGAATTACTTTTCTTACTTTTGGTCAAAATTAATTTCCTTTTATTATAAAACTTGTTGATATTATGATTCCACCATGTGGGTTTGTTTCTGGGGTTTGTGCTGCATTTGCTCCTATGAGGTACAGCTGCATCTATGCAGCTGTTTACATGCTGGTATAGTGTGGTGGTATATGTTTTTGAGTATTCAGTGTAGTTAATTTGTATTGGCAGGTAGTTTGTCCTAAAGAAATTTCTAAAGGCACATTGAGTGGAAGGGATTTCTGGTTTCAGTTTTATTTTGAAGGAGACTTCTTTATGGTTAGACCTAACAAGTGATGAAGATTTGCAAGGGATGGTGCATGATGGTCCCATATTAGTAAGGACTTGATTTAAGATGTTATTCCACCTAGTGGGTACTCTGACTAATTGTTCCCAGACATTTGTATTGGCAAAGTCCAGGAATCTGTGTGCTTGTCTGCTAGTGGTGATGTATGTTTCCCAGTCTATAGTTGGATAGCTTAGATCACCAAAGAAAATGGTATTAGACTTAATACCAACTGATTCTAGTTTCTGTAGATGGGCAGTGTGGCTTTGTTTTATCATAGAAGGAGTTCAATAGCTAGCTAATATATGGCATGAGACCTTTAGGTTAACAGGTTCATAGGTGTGTACTAGGCTAATGGCCCTGGAGCCTTTACAAGCCTAGCCGATAGGATTACCCTGGCATCGTGCCACCCGACCTTCGTTCCCAGTGCCTCTGTCAAGTAGAGACACTGGAGTGATCCCCAGGGTGAATTTTCTATTTCCCATCCACTCATCAAGATTTCTCTTGAAGACAGCCAGTGAGGTGCTCTGCCTGACATGTATGGGAAGGCTATTCCATAACATGGGTAGTCTCTGGGTTATGAACCTGTCCCTCCAGTACATTCTATTTATTGTGGTAATGAGGTTGAGGTCTCTGGAGTGTGTGGTGTGGAGGAATTGGGATTTCTTTAGATGTAGCATTTCTAACAGAGCTGGGTCAGACATGGCTTTGTAAGTCAAGCAGAGATCACCTCTAAGTAGACGATATGAGACAGAGAATAGTTGGAGTTTTTTTGAGTCTGTCCATATAGGACAAGTGTTTAAGGCCTAGGATCCTCTTTGTCAGGTACTTTTGCACCCTCTCCAGTTGTTGCAGGTGTCTAGTGAGGTACATGCCAAATCAAAAGGTGCTTCAAGAAAGTATTAGTTTAAGGGTATGCACACTTATGCAACCAGCTTATTGTACGTTTTTTATTTTTTATATTTTTCCCCTAACAGATTTGTTTGTTTTTCAATTGAATTGTACAGATTATAAGTCACATTAAAGGTGGGAAAAGTTGTGAAATTATTTATTGTGGTCTCATTTTTTTATATCAGAAAAACCTGGCATTTTAACAGGGGTGTGTGTAGGCTTTTTATATCCACTGTACAGGTTTGAAAATGCAATGCCTGAAGTTAGATTATCTCTTATGGACACCTCTTAGAAGGGGTAAAGAAAGTGATGACACTGGATATATTTCATTGTACAGCACTAAAACCCATGAAGGTTCTATACCATGTCCAGTGCTTGTTAAATTATTAAGGTCCTTTGATCAATACTTCTTCTCAAAGCAATACAGGAGAAAAGACTGAAACTGGAAAATGTGGACAGATTTGTAAAATTTAACACCACAAATAATAAGAGCAAAGGGGAGCATTTAACAGTATGGGCATCCTTAGGGAAGGACAAAAATAGGATTGACATATATTTCCAGCCAAGCTGAAAATTCACAAAAGACATCATAACACAACAAACATCACAGATAATATTACCAAGACATGGTGCTCATCCAGTCTTCCTCATCTAGAACTGTATGAAGTTATTCTGTTTTCTTCCTTTTTTTAATTTATTTTTATTTATTTTATTGTGTGTGTGTGTGTGTGTGTGTGTGTGTGTGTGTGTGTGTGTGTGTGTGTGTGTATGTGTGTGTGTGTGTGTGTGTGTGTGTGTGTGTGTGTGTGTGTGTGTGTGTGTGTGTGTGTGTGTGTGTGTGTGTGTGTGTATGTTTGTATGTCTGTGTTTTTTTTTCTGTTATTTTCTTGTTTCTCTTTCTGGGCATTTTCCTTTTTTATTTGCTTTGTCTTATTTTATTTTTTTATTTTTATGCTAATATTAAAGTTTATTGTCACACTTTCCTTAACAAATGTAAATAACCAACCCTTAGCGATGGTAGTAACCTCTTTATCTTATACCATAACACATTTTACAGTGATTGAGGCAGATAGTGTGCTATTTTCACAATTAATTTAATTCATAAGCACTGGCCATTTAAAATTTTACTGAAACAGAAAATGCCTGACATGACATCATGTAAGACATTAAGCACAGTCCCTCACTACCTACTTTAGTGTATAAGCTACCATTTTTCTAAGCCAGCTGCAGCAATAAGGGGGTCTTATATCTTAATAAGACAATTTGTCAGTTATTTCTCACAGGTGGATCACCCATTCCTGAAAATTTAACATATTTGATGCTCTGCTAGTGAAACCAAATGGAATAAAGTATCTGTTCCTGTAAAGAAGTATTTTTTGATTACCCCACAGGGATTACATATATTATTGTTAACATCTAACTTGACATCATTATGGAAGTGTGGTCATTAGGAAAACCTGAGCCAAGTAAAATAAAATATCAAACATACATTTATTTAAACTTTGTTTTGTTTTCAAAATATTTGCTGCTTTAACATCCATTGTATATCCGGAAATGAAATTAACTATAAAATACAGATGTATGAGAAGTGTAACAATACACTTTAAGCAGCTGCTTGCTAAAAGATGAACATTAATAACATTTTTGAAAAGTAGACCTGAATATATAATATTAATTTAAGACATCCATTCAAAGAAAGAGTAGTTTCCTGATATACAAAGAAAGACTACTTCGATAAAGACTATTATTGCTAATATTTGCCATATGCTGTTCATCAGATAAGCATACTTTCTAATCAAGATAACCAAAACCATTATCAAAATTGTTAGCAATAAACTACAATATTGCTACTGTCAGAAAGTTAATGGCAATTATAGATACGTTTGTAAAATGGGTAAACCCAGAGCAAGGCAATCACCCTATTCAATACCTCACAATACAGTTTTTTTTTTTTATATTGAACTGCTGGGAGACGCATTGTGACAGGAAGAGGTAATGAAATTTTATAACATGCAGTGTTAATAAATCACTTTACCTATTCTGAGTGTATCTCAGACTTACTCAAGACTCGGAGTGAGTGCTGTATCTGGCTGAAGTTCGCTGGTACTACAACTTTAGGCTTGGAGTGGTTTAAGGAAGTGATTTTTAGATTGTGAATATTTGTCCAATATTGATGTGTTGTCAATTAGTGAATTTATGGAATTGATTTTGGACACTAATGTTATGCTTTATAATGGTGACTATTATAAACAAACCAAAGGGGTGCCCATGGGAGCCAATTCTTTTCCCATTTATGCTAATTTGGTTTTATATTATTGGGAAAATAATATTATTTTAGATTCAACTTACACATCTTACTGCCATTTTTATACAAGGTTTTTAGATGGTATTTGTAATTATAGAAAGGTATGTTGGGTTGTTTGATTAATTTTCTTGAATATACTAATAATACCATAACAGTTTTGAAATTCACCTATAATTATTTCTTGGACAGTATTAATTACTTAGATGTTCTTAAGATGGGAGGGGGTAGATTCCATTCTAAATTGTTTTGTAAGGACACATTTTCAAATTACTACCAGAAGAAGGGTATTACTGAAAGCCAGTTAATTAGAACATCTCAAATGAACTCTGACTATCAACAATGTGTTGAGGAAGGTGTTTTTATTAGGTAATTATCTGTGGGAAATATTCTGCCCTAGGGATTTTATTTTAAGACTGTAATGTGAGGTTATTGATAATAGAGAATTTAAGTCTGGTCCTATTTTAGGTAGGAGATGTGTCTGAATTTGAGAATAGTCAAGCTTTAAATTGTACATCCCTGAAAGTGTTTGCTTATTCTTTCAATTCCAAGTCCAGAAGCATTGAATATATTATTAATAGACATGGGGGGGGGGGTAACTTGTTTTCCTGGCTTTAAGAATAATATTCCTGTGAAACAGAGTTTTATTAAAAAGAAAGTAAAACATGAATATTAAGGAAATTTTGGAACTCGAAGTGAAGAGAATACCTTTAAGTAAGAAGAGGTTGGGTACATTTAAATGTGGGAATTGTAATCAATGTACCTATATGTGTAACATGGATCAAATCTACTTACAAGCTAGGAACATGGTTATTAAGTTCAAGGGACATTACAATTGTTATGGTAAGGGTGTCATTTATTTAGTCCAGCCCTTAGCCTGCACCATATTGGGAACATGGAGAGAATGTTAAAAAATGTATATATGAACATATTTATGATGTTCAGCATGGCAATGAGACAAATGCTCTTTTTAGACAAAAGCATTCTTGTACTCAGAATAAATTTTATTTTTTTGTGTCAGAACAAATTGTTAAATGTGAAAGGGGAGGGTCCTGGGAAATCAGGATTGAATATAAAGAGCAGGTTTGGCAATTAAATTTGGAGGCAGAAATGCCCTCTGGGCTAAATGACTTTATCAGTTACCAGTGTTCTTAAAATATGGGCAGTTAAATTATAAGATCTGATGCTGCCAATCTTCATCTGTTCTTGACTGATGGGTCACTGTTCCAATCCTCAGATCTGATCAAGCCGTTATATAATTGCACCAGCCAAAAATTTCTTGAGGTAAAAGTCTGCCCAGAATGCCCCTCTCTACATTATCTCAGATCTCATTTGCTGCTCTTATAGATAGATGTATCAGCCGACTCTATCTCACAGCTAAGTATAGGATCCTTTCTTCTGTTTGTGAATGATTGTGTTTTCTTTATCTTTTTCTCTGAACTTCTGCCTTTTTTTTACTTTAATGGCAGATAAGTCAAAATCTATCACTGGCTTCAAGCAGTGTCAAGAGTGCAGCAGGAAAATGATGAACTCTGATGGCCATGATAAATAAGTATACTGTTTGAGTGCTCCACATCTAGATTTGGAATGTTCTATTTGCCAGGGCTTCAGTACTAGAGCCCTGGTAGAACATAGACATGAACTTATTCTTAAAGGGCTCCTTAAGGCCCCTTTGAAGAAGCGTTGTCCAAGGCTGACCAGTCTCCAAAGGCCTCTGGCTCAAAAATCTAGTTGTTTGGTGCCGAAGTCTCCATCGGCACTGACATCTAAAAAACATAAATACCCTTCTGCTGCTTCCTCTTCAGAACTGAAATCAAAGGTTCTGAAAATCTTGTAATGGACTGAGTCCTTAGCACCAACCACAACCTCGGTGCTATTTACACCAACCACAACACTGGCACCAGTAATGACTCTGGAATTGGCACCTGCATCTATAGTTGCCACATCAGTACTGACATCTCCTGCTGTTTTGCAGCCACAACCTTCTGCCTAAGTGCCAAAGACTGAGACTTCTTATGCACCAAGGATAAGTTATTCCCCATCAATTGACCCATTTTTGGGTCAACTTCCTATCCCATTTATAGAGAGGCCAGAATCTCCCTCTGAATTGTCTATTCACTCCACCAGTAGTCTTTCTAAACTTGACATAGTGAGGTTGGTGGATCAGTTTCTGATGGCTAGGGGTCTTCCCCCTTCTTCTTCTCAGCCCTCTCTCCCTCCAGGATCAGCAGAGTTCTTCCCAGTACTCCTACATATATTCCTCCTCTGACCTCCTCAGGGACTTTAGAGCTGTTGACTCCAACCACACAGACTCCAATGGTCTCAGCACCGACAACATCTTTGTCTTCAATTCCGGACATGGTTCTGACTCACTCAGTGCCATTGGAACTGATGGGTCCCTGGGAATGGTCCTCCACCACTGGTTCCAGAGGATTTGAGTTAACTCCTGTTTTTTATTCAGAACCGACCTTACCACTTCAGGCTGCACCTGTTGGGGCTTTACCTCGGCACCAGCTTTGGGAGTGGGTTTGTCTGTCTAGGTTCCAGGCTCCCATCCCTCATTAGGATGGCCTGCATTTCAAGCTATGGAGAAGGCTTTGGCCACTGCTACTTCCCAGGTGGCTCCTGTATTTCCTGAGTCTCATCCCTTGACCCTTGCTATCCCGAAGCTTACACCAACCTCTGTACCCAGACAACAAGCTCCAAGGATACAAGAGTTACACTTCAAAAGACCATCCCTCTTCCAAGTCCTCTTCAGATACTCCCACTGAAGAGCCCCCTCAGAAGAAATTGTGTAAGAGGAAACAACTGGACTCCCCTGAAGAGTCTGTCACCGAAGACACAAATTTTGATGAGGTGGAGGTTTCCTCTCAGTCACCCCCAGAAGACATCTCCTTTGGTGACATCCTGGAGATCCTTAAACAGAGGGGTAGCTGGAAGTCCAAAGACCCTTCCTATGAGGAGTCTGTGTACTTGCAATCCTTTGAAGCTCACCCATCTACTTCCTGGGTGACCCATCCCACTGATGATCTTATTTAGCTGATTGCTCAGCGAACTTGTAAGGCTCCTGATTCAATAGAACTGATTCCCTGGAGACCAGATAAAATACATTCCACTCCTGAGGATCATCAGTACTGGGAAAACAATTAGCAGTAGATGCCATGGTGGTGGTGGCTGCCACTATAAAGGAACTAGCTGAGGAAAGTTCCACTGTTCATCCCCCAACTGAGAGTCAAGGGTGATCGACAGATTTGGGAAGCAGGTTTATGTATCACTGATCTTTACCTAATGGAACTTTATGGCACATTTCACTAGGCTCCAGAGGGATATAACCAAAAAGCTATCAGATACCCTAGAAGGAGTTGTTGCTGAGGGGGACAGGAAAAAGTGGCCTCCCAGTTAGCTACCCTGGAGTCTATCTCTAATTCATCCATGAGGCTCATTGCCCATGCAGCCAAAGAGGCAACCAGGTCAGCCAGTTCAGGTGTTGATATTCGATGACACACTTGGCTGCACCTCTGTCAGTTTGCGGAGTGATTCAAGTCTTCCTTTGTCCAATGCTCCCTTTGACAGATCTTTGTTTGGCCCCAAAGTTAAAGAAACTCTATCCAGGTGTGAGAAAGATGAAAAGACCATGTTTGCTGCGGGCATATGTTTTTCCTGCTCCCCAACTAGCCTATTCCAGGAATCAGCAGTGTGGGAAGATATGGCTCAAAAAGTCCCAGAGGCCTTTCCAGGACACACGTGGTGCAGACTTCCCTCAGGGCTGAGGGGGGAGTTCAAATGAAATACACCATCCTAGAGGCAGAAGTGGCCTACAGAACCAAGGTTCCAGGGAGTCTTTCTCTGGCCAATGCTATCGGCACTCCTAAAAGGAGGCTTAATTGCTTACCTCTGGAGGCAATTGGGGGAAGGTTTTCTTTGCACCCATTAGCCCAGTGACAAAAACCACAGATGCCTGGATGCTAAGAATTATTTCCTGAGGTTACTTCATCCCTTTCACTTTTTACCCAAGAACTCGAACAAGACTCCCTGATGTTCCACCCAGTCAGAGGGACCAAGCAGCCTTGGAAATACAAAACTACTAGAAAAAAAGTCATCCGTGAAGTCCCACTAGACAAGATAGGATCCAAATTTTACTCAAGGTTCTTTTTACTGCCAAAAAATACATGGTGCTGGAGACTGATTCCTGGATCTCAGCACTCTAAACAAATTTGTTCATCAATCCAAATTCCAGACGGTCATGATTCAGTCAATATTTCCCTTTCTAGAGGAAAATGATTGCATGTGCTCTAAAGACCTTCAAGATGCATATTACCACATAAAAATGGACAAACGCTCAAGAAGATTTCTCCACTTCCGGCTAGGAGCAGTCACTATCAGTTCAGGGTGCTGCCCTTTGGTCTCACTACAGCCCCCAGGATGTTCACCAAATGTATAGCAGCAGTAACAGCTCACTTGAGACTGCACAGATTTTCAGTGTTTCATATCTAGATTACTGGCTCATCACTGCTTCCACCAAACATCTACTGCTACAGGTAACAGAATTCACCCTGCAACTGATTCGGCATCTAGGCATTACAGTCAATCTTACAAAGTCTCAGCTGACTCCCTTTCAGGATATGGAATTTATCAGAGCTCGTCTCAACATTGTCTCTTGTGTGGCCTCCCTACCTGCCCACAAATTCCAGAAAATAAAATCTCAAGTTCATTCTCTCCTGTGTTTGAAAAAATTACCAGTCCTACTGGTGCTTCAAACATTAGGGTCCATGGCAGAGGCAAGATTTCACATGAGATTACTGCAATGGCTTCTGGTGAATCAATGATCCATTCTAACCCACCAAATGAACCACCCCATACCATTATCCATTATCACCAGTCGCTGAGAAAAGGACCTATCCTGGTGGATGGAATCCAAACAAATTCTTCTGGGCCGCCCATCAACCCAATGTCATAGTGACCAAGGATGCCTCCCAGATGGTGTGGGATGGTATTATCTGGGAAAGACAGTCCAAGGCACTTGGTCCCCGATAGAAGCCAATCTGCATATCAATGTTCTGGAGCTGCGGGAGGTGCTTCTAGCATTGCAAGCATTTCACTCTCCTCTAAGGTTACCTTATCAAAATTGTTAAGAGATTGTATTACTTTCATTTATAACAGAAAGTATCTGAAGCTTCCAATGCCAGTGAAGGCACATTCCACCAGCTCTATGGCTACTTCAGCTGTTTTCCATTTTAAAGCTTCCATGTGTTAAATATGCACATCAACAGCATGGGCTACTCCACATACCTTTATTACTCATTACAAATTGGATTTGGTCTCCAGGGGAAGAACCGCCTTTGGTTCTATGGTTCTCAGGAATATCCTTCCATAGGGCCACCCCCTATCTAAAGTAGTCAGGAACTCTGTCCCATCAGTCAAGTATAGATGAAGATTGACAACATCAGATAAAGAAGTTATGTCTTACCGTAAAGTTCTATCTGTGTTGTCAATCTTCATCTATTTTTGACATCCCACCCTCCCTCCCCCTCCTGTGTATTCCTGGCAGAGCGATCTTTTGTCCTGGGTTTTCTGTTAGGATACTCCTTGGACATGGCTTCCACATTTGGATTAGTTCCCATCTATTGTTCTATAAGTCTGAAAACTAGATCTGAGGTAATATAGAGAGGGACATTCTGGGAAGACTTTTATCTCGAGAGTTATTTTGGCTGGCGTGAGCTATGTAACGGCCATATTAGTTCCTAGGATCAAAACTGTAACCTACCAGTTGAAAATAGATGAAGGTCAACAATACGGATGGAATGTTATGGTAATACATGGATCTATATTAAAACATTGAGCGCTTAAAACAGGGAATGATGTTTCATCGACCCTATTTCAGCGAAAGCTGAAAATGTCGACACCTCAGAACAGCGATTTCTTTCCTAGGGAAAAGAAATCACTATTCCAACCAAAAAACAGAAAAAACAGTACACAGTTCCAAACACATACACATGTACCTTAACCCTAATTCTACCCCCCCAAAAAAAGTAAACAGCTGAAAACACATATGCACGTAACTCAACCATACATCTAACACAAGAAAAAAAGTAAACATTTTAAAACATATGCACTTACCTTAACCCACACCCTAATCCTAAGGTCAGTAACTGTTGCACATTTACGCTCAGGAGCTACACCGGATAAGGGAATCTCTGAGACCACACTACAGTGCAGAACACGGCAAAGCAACAAAGCGGTCAAGTGACTTCTTTTCCAGGGAAAGAATTCGCTTAACAGCCGCTTCGCTGTTTTGCCTGTTCGTAGAGTTCTGCCCTAACCAAATTCAAGTGCAACTTGTATCAGTAGATTGAGTTTGGCACCTATGCCTCTTATGGACAGAGGCAGTCTGTAAATGCTTGATCACTCTTGATCCAAGCCTATGTACAGCCCTTAAAAAAATTACCCTGAGGTATCAAAGCATTTCAGATACATTTGTAAAAGCATGGCAAGGCTTAAAAAGGTCCCTGTGGCACTTATCAACCTATGAATCAGGGTAACTATAAAGAAACTGAAAAGACATCTTCCAGTGTCCCCAAAACGGGAGGGATAGTGATAGGCTTAAAGCAGTGTCCATGTTCAGGAACTCATAAGATCTTTTCTGGAAGTCCAAAAGACTTTTTTCTCTCTCCCATTTAAGGAAATCCTTCATTTTAGTTATAATGTGATGAAATTTCCTCATTATGAAGATAGTGTTATCAGCTTCAGGCTCAAACTCAGACGGTTAAGGACTTTGGGGGCATAATCAAGTCCTTCTTAGTCAGAATCAGACAAATCTGCCTCATAAGAGATGTCAGTCTGAGACTGAATGGAGACAAGGACATCTAGTTATCATTTAGCACCCTTCTTGAAAATATTCTTTTCTTTTTCAACTGAGGAGGGAGGTCCATAATTGAGTTGGGGGATGTTAGAATCATTTAAGACAAGTTTTGAAGATGTTTATTTACTAAGTAATTTGGAAGGGCATTAAACTACTTCTAATAGTCTTGAGGTGAACGACTGACAAATATTACAGTTTTTTATGTTGTATTCAACCCCTAAAAAAACAAACAACTCAAGTGTGAGTCTTTGGTATCTGATGGTTATAGTTACACTCACCTTTTCTCTTGTTGACATAAGAAACTTTTCACACAAAATGTAATTCAAGAGTAACCATCCACAACAGGGTACTTCTCTGCCTGCAAACTTTGTGCTGGAGTTGTCCTTTCTAGATGAGTAGACATGACTCTGACAGACATCTGTATATGCAGACTACTGGCAAGAAAGTTATAATTTTCTGTCATAGCTATACATTACTGTTATACCAGCATGTCGGCTCGTGTTTAGGTCAGATGTACAGTGCGTGAGGAAGGATCGGGAGCTTTGTAGACTGGCCAGACATGCAGTTATGCTGATGGATAACAGTCCCATTGGCAGTGAACACTGCAATAGTGATCTTATAAAGAACATCATGCATTACTTGATTATATGATGTGTGAAACTAATTTTTCTGCTCCTAAGGCTAAAATGCAGTAAAACATGTAGCACCCTCTGTGACATGTAAAGCAGCACAAATGTGGGGAATGTTTCACATTCTTAAGTTCTTTGGTATAAATGAAAGGAAGTGCTATAAACATGCAAAAACTGAAACGTATGCTTTAGAATAAGCCCCTATGGAGTACATAAAACTGCAGCTTAGATAACTGACTCAGTTCTTTGTCGTCGATTACAACTAAGTTAGTAAAATAGTCTATTTTTACAAGGAAGAGAAGTTAAAGCTCTGACAGATTCTGAAGCAGCATTTACCTTGTCAAGCACCCTGTAGTGTTAAAGCACAAGATTAGTAACAACCAAAAAGTGGAGGTAATACGTGTGCATGGTCACAGAAAAGGGTATGCTCTTATGCCTGCAGAACTTTAAAGCACTATGGAAAATGTTAGAGAAAAGAGAATGCATAAACACAATCTGGCAAGTGCTTACTCTTAATAAGAAACAGGTAGAGCTGTAGATTGATGTACCCCTCCAGTGTAAAAATGGGTAGAAGGGTGGAAGGCAAATCTGGAAGAAGGAAGTTGGCATATAAACAACAAAAGTAGCCAAAATTTGGTTGTGGTTAGTACAAAGGATCATGTCTTCCATGAGCTATGTGACCCAGTGACATAGCATCAGAAACCCCAAACAGTAGCCAATTTCAGTTTAGGAACTGAAAACAAACTGATAGAAAACTCTGGTGAAAGTCACTTCAAGAAAGAATTCTACATATACAAAAAGTGTTTACACAGAAACTGAGACGATAATAACAGAAAATGAAACACACTTGATTAAGGACTGTCAGAGGAAAGTGAGTACAGAAAATGGTGAAAGTCAGGAGTTCTAAGCCTGATCCTGCTACTACATACCTTTTCAACTGTACAGATTTTCGCAAAATGTCCAGATTTTTGCCTCATATTTTAGGTCAGCTTTTAAAATAGTTTCTGGCAAATTAGTGGCAAATCTTTAAAGATTAAAGTTAAAAAATAATGACAGACGTTTGAGTTTGAAACTTCATACTCTTCAGAAAATTCATGCTAATTCAAAACCTTTTATTTTATCAACTTTCTAAGTTTGCAAGAGCAATATTTAAAAAGTGTCCCTATTTTTGGGCCACTGTCCCACTTTTATGGCTTTATCCAGATTTCTAAGAGGTTAACAGGTATGTGCTAGTGTAAGACGGAGAATTTAATGAAGGAAGACAAAGCAGCAGAAATAAGTAAACAAAGAAAAAAGTAAAACTGATAAATTCTGATTAAATTTGGTAAGTGAACAACATAGGGAAGGAAAAGAAAGAGAGAGAAGGTGATATTCACTTACATTAAGGTACAGGGAAAGCAATTTAAAATAAAATAAAAGAGAACACTCAAAAACCTGTTCTGTCAACAGAGAATGTAAATCATACGGTGATTTTTGTTCAGATCTAAACTTTGTGGGCTAATATAGAAGAAGCTAACAATATAAGTGTTTTATTGGGGGGTACACCTTTCACCTTGAATTAAGTTACTGAAAAAAGTAACCCTAAATTAGTGGAATTACAGATAAACCAGACTAAACTTGAGAAAGGCTCAGTGTGAAGATGATACTTTAAGGGCCAGACTAAACATAATCAAGTTTATTGGGGAAAATATTAAATAGAATAGCCTTACTTATCATCCCTATTTTGAATTAAAAGACAACCTCTTGTATAGAGTAAGCAAAGAAAGGAAAGAAGTTCTGCATCACTTACTGGTGCCGCAACCTTACAGAACACTAGTAATGAAGCTAGCACACAGCCATGTGTTGGGAAGTCACCTGGGGTGGACAGAAGTAAGGCAGGGGAATTAGCCAGATTATTATATGCCAGTTATAATGAAAGCAATAGAGAGCCTCTGCACTTCTTGTCAAGATTGCAAGACAACTATAACCCCTCCTGGATATAAAAGTCCTTTGAACTTAATGATAATGATCATCATCAACCCCTTTTCCCATTTTCTACATGGGGCCCGGGTGCTCTGTTAACTGTCACCATCTCTTTCAATTCAATGCCACTCTCCTGCCTTGTTCGGCACTCATGCCTGACAGTTGAAGATCTTCTGAACACAATCCATTCACTTCTTTGCTGGATGCCCTTGTTTCCTCTTACCTTCTTCCCGTCTGTCTCAAATTTTCTTCACCAGACTGTTTTCTGCTTTTCTGCACGTGTCCAAACCACCATAATTTGTTATATTTGACCTTTACTGCAACTGGAGCTATTTTGGGGCAATATAGAAGCATCTAACAGAGGGAGCAGTTGACATAATCTTTAAGGTCTTCGCTTCAGATACACAAGGTGAAAGGTTCGACATTGACCTCTGGTCAATGCCTGTTTGGAGTTTGCATGTTCTTCCTGTGTTTCTGTTGGGTTCTTCCCACCTCCAAAGGACATGTTGAGTGTTTCCATCTCAAACTCATCAATGAACGGAGCTGTGGGCAGCAGCACAGATTCTACATGGTGCCTTATAGGGGGAAGTGTTGTATAGACCAACTGATTTGGGCATCTGCTGTGATGCACAGTATCTAGAAGACAGGAGGACATGGATCATAGACTGCACACTGTGGCAGGATTAGCCACTTGACTGTTAAAAAAATATGGATCTAATTCATTCAGTCCCTTGAACTTAATACTTATCATAGAAATGCTCTTTGAACTAATTGCTATGGACATTGTAGGACCATTAGTAATGTCTAAAAATGGTTATCAGCACATACTGGTCATAATGGACTATGCTAGCAAATTAACAGAAGCAGTGCCATTATGCATTATAAAGAATACAGTGGAAATATTCAAAAGGCATACATGGATATTAAATTTTAATTTACTATAAATGATTAAAATATCTTCAGTTGTACAGTGTCTCATACAGATTTTTAGGAGGAGGCCTTATTCATTTATATAGGCCATTTAGAGACACCTACCCCTGGGATTGCTTTGGGTTATCAGACAACATGTGTAGAAGGTCATACAGAAATGAGAAATGTACCAGTTGTTCATCTTTTTGAGAGAATAACTGATGCCTAGAATAGAGTACCAAATTATATTAAAGCAACTGTTAGCTTAAATATTTTTAGGAACAGCTTGGAAACTTATGATTGCTTTGGTATATTGGCAGGCTAGAAAGTTATTATTGCCCATGCCTGAAATATTTGTATGATGTGTGTAAAGTGAATGTTAAGACTATTGGCAGGAAATGAGCATTGTTACTGTCATGAGTGCATACTCCTAAGATATGTTACAGACCAAGGTACACTCTTTATGTCATCATTTGTGCCAGTGCTTTAAAGTCAGTCAGTCAGTTGAGAATGTCAGCCTAACATCTACAGACTGATGGATAGTTGAAAGGTTTAATAAAACAGTATAAACCATGCAAAGTAAAAATATTGATGCTGATGGTAAAAACTGTGACTAGTTGTTACCCTACTTCTTGTCTGCAATCAAAAAGACAACAAAATATTCAACTGGGCTTGCCCTATTAGAAGTTCGATATGGCACACATCTTAGTGGGAAGGGCGATGGCAGAGTATAACAGGAGTCTAGGTGATATAGGTGGCCATCTAGGGCTCATCTGTCCAGGGGGCCCATGCTCTGTACAAACAGAATACCATTAAGTTATGTTGTAGTTACCTTCAGAGCACTAATTTTACTTAGCTTGTATGCTGAATGTAACAGTTACTGACATTGTATGCATTATTTTAATATGTACAAAAAATTAAAAATACCACCATGAGAATTTCTGTGTAGATAGTTACTAACTACATCCTTGCATGTGCAGTGACCCACAGTGATGCTTGATGTGGAAACTGCAGGTGACTGCTGCATATTGCACATGTGTGAGCAGCTAAATCTGACTGCTGTTTTATTTAAACACTTTTTTTATTGCTTTTCTGAATTAATTAGTTGCATCAGGTTTTCATATTGTTCTTCTAAGGATATGGTGGAACTACGTCTGTGATTTCACAAGTAAAGAGTCCTTATTCATTTTCTGTAACTAACTTCAATGTGAAAAGTAGTATAAAAGGTACTTTCCTGACAGCCATACCTTCTTTGCTCCAGAATTCTGGACAGAGCTAAAAATAATGAAGGGGCAACGGTCCACAATCAGAAATCAGGGACAATTTTAAATATTGATCTAATTCACCCTTAAAAGTTAATGAAACATCAGATTTTGTATCTACATGTATTTTCTGAAAAATAGGAGATATACAACTCTGATGTCTAGCTTTATTAGATATCGTTCTTAGTAACTTAGAAGAAAATCAAACATTTTATGAGGGACAGGGCAAAACTATGAGTTAAAATTAGGGACATTCTAAAGAATCAGGGAAAGCTGTGAGGTACAATATCATTGCGAATACCTTCCAATAGCTAACCTAGGATACAACAGTAAGTCAACATTTTTACCTAATTTTAATTTTCTAAATGCAAAAGAATGACTTATCTGTCTTCTCTTGACCATATCAGCCTGACTTATAAAAATACATTAAAAATGTGTCAAAGTGAAATGCCTGTGAATATCAACACACCAGCATTTGAAAACAATGATTTTACAATGACAGCATGTCACAGTACCGCAATTTGAACCAAAGACAGATACTCCTGTACATATGCAATGGATGTAAGCAAATAAAAATATTAGACATCAGGTGGACATATGATGTCAATATGTTTCAAATGTTGTGAGTACATATTATTTACTCATAAATCTGAAGATACAGTAATATGTGGTCTTGATCCATAACTTTGAATACAGAGAAAAATGTATTATCTATTTTGCATCTTTAATTGCATGATATAAACATTCACACATTAACAAATGATTAATGTTATTCACTTCTTATTTTGCTTTTTATAAGTTTTTAAAGTGCCACCCCCAATAAGAAACAGCAAAGTAAGCCAGCAAACTGTGACGCTGAATAAATCCAATATTTATTAAATGTCAGCCATAGAAAAAGGAAAAAAAACAGACCAGTTTCAGCTATTATAGTTACATAGCCTTCCTCAGTGTTAACAGAAACAAAAAACAAATCCCCTTTTATGCATGACATCAACCACAAAAAAGATGCTGATTAGTCAGATTATAGATGCTCATTGAGACCCGGTGGAAAAAGCCCACCTAATTTAATTATCTACTTTTTCTCTTTGGCATCAAGGATATTGTGCCATCCTGCTTTATTTGATCTGTTGCCCTCAATTTTATCTATAACCATAAACCTAAAGGTGGCTGTAGAATGTACAAGGGAGTGTTTGTATAGTGCACCAGTGGGCTTCCATATCCTCATGTCACTAATGTGTTCAGATACCCTTATTCTTAATGGTCTAGAGGTCTGACCTACATAGAATGCTGAGCAACTGCACATAGCCAGATAAATTATCCAATCGCTACTGCAGTTAGCAAAAAATGCAACATCAAAAACATTTCCTGAGTTCTGACTCGTGAACTGCTTAGACCTATAATTCTGTTGCAATGGCTGCAATGACCACATGGGCAATAACCCATAACAGTATCCCCCAATACAGTAGTTTGTACATCAGTATCAACCGAACCTCTAGTTCCTTGTTTGTAGTGACTTAAATGGGATCCCAGATTTCTGCCTCTACGAAAAGAAAAAATGCATTTTGCCTGAAGGAATTGAGATAGGTTATGACCTGCCAACAAAATATTCCAATGCCTCTGTACACTATTCATAAGTGTGTCTGTGTTCCTACCATATGTGGTCACCAGCCTGATTTCAGACTTCTTAGTCACTTGTTTATCCTTATATTTCAATAGGTCAACCCTGTCTAATGAAGTAGCCCAATTACTAGCCGTCAGTACATGTCCCATTTTATAGCCTCTTTCTAGAAAACTCCTAGTGAGATCCTTCCTGAAGTATTCATATGTAGAATCCCTTGAGCAAAATTGTCTCATTCTTATGAATTGTGACTTAGGGATGTTATTAGCTATATGAAGTGGATGATAACTGGATGCACGGAGAAGGGAATTATATTGTGGGTATTTGTGAAATACCTCTGTTCATAAAGTGTGATCAGCATTCTGGTAACTAGAACATCAAGGTATGTTATTTGCTCCAAACTGTAATTCACAGTAAAATTGCAGGCCCCATTTGTTTTCATTAAGGTAGTCAACAAATTCCAACAAATAATCCACATCTGATTTCCAAACCATCCAGCAATCATCCAAAAACCTCTTCCAAATGTCCATTTCCACCAGGTTGATGTTATGTGCTTGATCATAAATCAAATGTTCCTCGACATAAGCCATGAAGAGGTCTGCATATATAGGGGCAAAGGAAGCCCCCACAGCTGTACCCTTAATTTGCCAATAACATTGTTCCTGGTAGAAAAAGACATTTTTGGTAAGGACATGTTCAGTAAGGCATAGCAAGAAAGTGTTGAAACCCGGTTGGTAAAGGTCTGATTTATATAGCCAGTATTCCATGGCTTCCAGACCAGCCTCATGTGGTATATTGGTATATAATGCACAGACATCTAATGTATATAATAGCCACCCCTGTTCCAGTTGAGTTTCAGAAATAATCTGAAGAAACTCAGTGGTGTCCTTGATTTTTGCACAGACCCATTTTAATAGTAGCTGCAGAAATTTGGTGAGGAATTGACAGTGGCTCAGTGAGTGAACCTCTACCCGATACAATCGGTCTGCCAGGTGGGTTACAAGGGTCCTTATGGATCTTAGGTAAAAAATAGATATATTGACTCATAGGGTCTGATACCTTGAGATGATACATAGTGGAGTCAGAGATAATCCCCTCCTGCCTAGCAGACACCAAAAAATCATCAATCTGTTTTTTAATCAAAATGTTGGATCCAAAGGCATTTTCACATAATGTCACCCATCTCTAAGTTGTTTCAGTGCCTCGCTATCATTTTGAGCCCAATTCATGACCACAACTGCCCCACCTTTGTCAGCAGAGAGAATAGCTAAATCTTTATTAGTCTCTAAATCATGTAAGGCTTCTAGTTCAGTCTTTGAGAGATTGTTGGCCTTAGGACTAAACCCCCTGGAATAGAAATGCAAGTCTTTCAATACCCTTGTTTGAAACAATTGCACATTATGGTGCATGGGTGATACACATTTTGACTTATGATAAGTGAAAACTCTGTCGGATTCACAATCAGTAGATCCTTGAACGTGCAATCTTAAATTCAAAAGTCTGCAAAATGCTAATAAATCTTGAGTTAAGGAGTATGGCAGGTAGGTTTCAATGGTGTGTTAGTGCAGTATCGGCACTGCTTAATAAAGACATGCCTTCATACATGACTGCCAATATTCCATTCACAGTCTCTGCTGAAGCACTGGCTACATTTACAGCAAGTAGCTTGCAACAGCTTCAGAGCAGCATAGCCTTTTTGATTAGCTTTAAATTTTGAATTTTCTTTTTTTTTTCCTCCTGAAAATTGAATTGAAGGCGGTGGGATGAGCTTCCTATAGCTCTGTTTGTAGCAAGTACTTTATTATGCTGGCATCATTAACATCAGCAATGGGTTGGGAGGGTGGCCTAATGGTTAAGGTGTTTGCCTTCCAAGCACAAGGTGCAAGGTTTGAGTCTCACAAGGGATAATTGGCTAGGCTTAGAATAGCTCGCAAGGGCACTTAGCTTAGTATGAAAATGTGTCAGAAAATACTATGTTTTTCTTGTAAACTTGAAAAACAATCATATAAATTTAATCACACAACCGACACCTCCATTTCATTCATCTGATATGGGTTTAATACAGACTTCCAAGTTACAAATAGTAAATGTGCAGACACTTAAAATGTGTCAATTGCTCTTTTACTTATTCAAAAATAGAAGGCTGCATCCCAACTCTCAAACTATGTAATTGTCCCAACACTAAATTCGTACAAAAGAAGGGGAAGAGCCTTACTGCATTATTAAGGGATGAATACTATACATTGTATTATTGGGCAAATGACTGCATATTTGTTAACTTTGTCTCTACTTTTGCAGCCTGTGTCATGGCTGAAAAGATGGACCAGTTCACTTGCCCAGATAAAGGATGATAAATAAGTAAATAAATAAATAATCGCAAATCGGGTGGTAAGATGAACTCAAAGACTAAAAACACACTTACTACACCATAGGCAAAGATGAAAATACACCATTAAAAGTATAATGTACCACTATGTTAGTGTGGCAGATGAAAACTGGTAACGCCCATAGTAAGGGAGCACATGCAGTGAACCCGTGAAATGCAACAAGTTTAAAAATACCAGACATAGAGAATTTAGTTTGGGAGTTTAGGTACCAGTGTTAGTACCCAACATAAAAACAAATTTGTAGCCAAATAACAGAAGCCATTTGATGTGATGAAATGAATAAATGTAGTTAACTATAAGGTTAGACTGACAGGAAAAGGAAAGAATACATGTATTACATGAACATACTGAAGCTATGGAAAGAAGTAGAGAATTCTGCAGAGAGGTTACAAGTTAATGCTTATACAAGAGAGACCAGAGAATCTCTACTTGAAGATTAAATAAGAGACATCTTTATCTAAAGTACAAATGCAAGATGTGAGAAAATGTATATTAAGAAATACATGAGCGGTCTCAGAGACAGACAGGAAAACTAAACTAACAAAGCATAATATATAGACAGCCCTTAGTATGAAGGTTATACTGAGATCTTACAGAGTATTATCGTTACAAAAACAGCAGAAGAAATTCAACTGATGCTCAAACTAGGCATGATACATAAGGTATAGAATGAATGGATAGCATTTCAAAGTTTGACAGCTATTTATTATTTATTTTATTTATTTAACATTTGTTTACTAGGACAGTCCAACTTGGAACAAAGCCCATTTTCAGTGGAGGCCTAGGGAGAAACGCTTCAGATGCATGTCTTTGTAATGTGGGAGGAAACCGGAGCACCCAGAGGAAACCCACACGGATGCAGGGAGGACATGCAGACTCTTCAAAGAAGGCACCCCAGCCAAGAATCGAACCATAACTGATGAGTTGCTAGAGAACTTAGGAAAGGCCACGCTTGACAACACTAAACATGTCAAGGGAATACTTACCCCATCTGTCAAAGAAAAACAGCTTCTGTAACCCCTGATGGTATATTTCCACACACAGTACTACCATTTGTCCTGTGATTGAGTCCCAAACCCTTTCAGAGGCTGATGGGTAAAACTCTGAATCTTCATTCCAATATAATGTGGCATAGTAGGACAATACTGTCAATTATTCAGAAAGCCAGGAATCTCACTTACCTGAAGAGCAAGCTGTGTTGGAATTCATAAATCAGTTAAGTTTGACTGTAAAAGCTACAAAAAGCAATCTGGCTTTGGTGCAAGGCAAGTACTTAGAGTACCTTATAGGAAAGGGGTGATAAAATTGCAACTAAAAAATAAATAAAAGCCACAGAGAACTATCCTATACCTTCTGCTAATAGACAGATGGAGGCTTTTCTTGGACTAGCTAGATACTAGAAAGTTTATGGCTAATTATGTGACGAATGTCTGCCCTTTATTGGATCTCACAAGAGGGAAGGCTACTATCAACATGCAAAAGTCCCTTAAGACAAATAAAATATTTAATGAGCTAAAACATATTTTATGTTCTAGTGAAAGGGTCAATCGACAGACAAATCTTTAGCCGACTGCAGCTCCATTGAAGTAAAATGGCCAAAACAATTTTCACTGACTCATAGATTAGTACTAGGCTAACTGCCCTTGTGAGCCATTTTAAGCCTAGCCAATTATCCCTTGTGAGACTCAAACCTTGTGTTTGTAAGGCAAGCACCTTAACCATTAGGCCACCCTCAGTGAGTCTCTTTTTTCTCTATTGTTATAGAGTATGTATATTTAATTTTGGTGAATCTTTTGCCCCTTGGAAAAATAGCGTACCTTTGAGTTTTGCAGAACATTGTTTTGGCCATTTTTTTAATGGATTGGTACTCAGTTAAAGAGTTATTGATCTAGCAACATGAATCCTATATTATGTACCTGCATTAACTTCTGATTTTACTAAAAGGTTTACCTCATATACCGGCATGTCAGAGGTAAGTTTGGAGACACTGCTGTCCCAAGAGATCGAAGGAGAAGACCATCCTGTATACTATATCAGTGGGAAGCTAAGCAATATAGAAAGGAGATATTCTGCTATTGAAAGAGAGTTCCTATAAATAAAACGGTCTTGTTATGCCTTAGGGTACTATTGTCCCATCCATCCAATCCTTTCAGTTTACAGTGATCCATAGGCCCAGCCTAGCCAACAAAATGCTGATGAGATATCCAGGGTTATATCTTTTTGTTATGATTCCCAAGCTGCTATTTTTATACTGGGGTAAGTTTCAGCATGTTGCTTAGAGAAAATGGAATGTGTCTTTCAAAATGTTTACAGTGCCTTTTATCTACTGCTGTATGAACCATGGGGATATTCTCACAGCAGTTAGCGAGCAAAAACGTTTTTAATTGGCAATCTAAGGTGTAGATAAAATGAATGCCTGAAAATAGGAAATCAGGAAGTTAGTTCCTAAATTGGAAAATCATTGTGAGTGAAGACTTTGGAAACAGAGAGTGGGAGAGTCCAAATGAGACTAACCTGTGAAATATACAATGGAAAGATCTTTGTGTGAAAGTACTTGTCTACAGAGCTGGAAACAGGTCTGTGAAAGGCCTACAGCCTTCGAATGTTGTCTAGTAAAACAGCCTGTATCATGGAGGGGCTGCATGCACTGTGAATATTAGGTGGTTTATACATCTGTGACAGTGCTCATGACTTCTCCACCTTATGGATGGTACCTGTAAGTTCTCAAAACTTTTTTGTATTCATAAAGGGACCACATGGATGGAGCTTTGTGGATTAATAATATTAAGAGGTCATTTGGGGTCTCATGTAATTTTTTGATTGTGGATATGTTTGAAGTGTTGCGGGATAGAAAATTTTGCCAAACATTCCAATTGTCAAATGTGTGGGTATTACCAAGTGTTTGTTTTGATAAAAAAGGTATGTGGGATGGCAGTAGGTGTTGAAGTGAGCTTGTGTTTGCAGGTTAATGTTATGATTACACTTATGTTAGGTGATAGATTTAGTGTTTTTGTGTGTGTGTGTGTGTGTGTGTGTGTGTGTGTGTGTGTGTGTGTGTGTGTGTGTGTGTGTGTGTGTGTGTGTGTGCGTGTGCGTGTGTGCGTGTGTGCGAGTGTGCGCGTGTGTGTGTGTGCGTGCATGCGTGTGTGCGTGCGTGTGTGTGTGTGTGTGTGTGTGAGTGTGTGTGTCTCTGTGTATTTTCTTAAACTGTGATAATATTAAAGTGTTTTCTAACATAAGGTATAGTGTTAGGGTTACAGACAGGGCAGGGTTGGGGTTAGCAGACATTACTAAGGTACAACTGAAACGTACCAACCCCTGCACATCTTAGTAATGCCTGCTAATCCTAACCTTACATCTTGACTTAGAAAAACTCTTTCTGTAACACTACCACAATTCAGACAAATTAGAGCTTACTGTTGCAGAAGGGTTTTGGTGTATAATCTCAAAAGGAAATTGCTATATTTTTCTAATCCTTTGTACTTTCAGTGTTTAAGGGGTTTGGTAATATCATTGTTCAAACTGTTTTTTCGATGTTTCATATTTGCATTTAGGTATTATAAACATTCATGTCAACAACTGATATTTGCTTTACAGTTCTCCCCCACATATTAACTACATCTTTGTATCAATTCTGAGACATATTGTTACAGGTTCTGGCAATATATTAAAATGCAGACATGACCAAGGGCAGTCTGACTAATTACTTTATATTCTACCAAATACCTTATCTACAATTCCACTTGTCAAACATTGTGACTGGTGGTGTAAAAAGCCCTTTAATAGTTCAAGGTTTGATTCCCTCTTCTGGAATTTGCAATATGCTTTAAATAAAGTGATTCAGCTGGGCAGTGCATACACGCTGTGGTTAGTTTATGTTTAGGTAATGTTCCTTTCTTCACAAGATCATGCCTGTTTGGGCAGTATTATATTGTGGAAGAGAATAAAAAAATATTGATGTTCTAATATTTAGAGTAATACATATTGTCTTACTTGTATGGATTGTAATGTTTGTTTCCTGTCAGTGGAAAGGGTATTATGTTTGCCGACCTATGTCATATCGTAGCATTCCAGTATTTGACTTCCTCATCTTGTGTGTGTCTGCTTGCAATGTATCTCTCAGTATCTGAACTGGCCATGCGGATCATCATGTCCTGATATTTTACAGGAAGAAATATTCTTATCTTGCTGTAAATGCTGCAGAAAGAAAATGATTATACACAGGAAATCACAGTAGCAAATAGGATGATACCACAATGAGTTTTGTACTGACTGTGGGTATGATATGTCCTCCACACAAGAAATATTTTACACGTGTGATTATGTATGCATGCCATGGAATGTGATAGTGAGCTTTTCCCTAGGTAAATTAATGTAATTTAATGCTTTGCTAACTGGAGGTAGCGTGTGCTCTGCAAAACCTCCTGCTTCTGCAAAAAAAAGTATGGATCATATTCCTGGATCCTCTTGTTGGTTTCATTTAATCTCTATGGCTATATTCCTTTTAATTCAAAGAGCAAAAGAATACTTTTGTCCATGATATAGAGGAATGAACAAAGCAGCATTGAAGGTTATAGTAAGTCCCACATTGGTGGCATGTGTTGTTTTGTGCAGACAGTGGTATTTATTGTGTACAGATCATTTCCCACTTGTGTGGGAATGCAGCAGTACACATTACAAAAGTATAATATCTGCTCTGTGCACAGCAACAGTACAATTCCTGCACAATTTGCACTACACGCATGTGTTCACACAAAACGTGGCAGCTTTTATTAGTCATGAATACTGGAGTTCTTTAATCACTTCACTTTATAAAGTTTGCAGAATTTTTTTCTCTAAAACTAGAAAATGCACCTGCACCTGTTTTGACACTTGGCTTTGAATTCTTAATTTGTAATGCCCAGACATATAGCTGAAGGAGTGTGATCTGACGAGGATACTATGGTCAGGTGTTGAGCAGTTATTTGCATTTCTTTGAGTAACTACTCGGTCCTGAGCTATTGTTATCTTAAAGCTACGTTAACATGAGTACTGTTGATATTTAAAGTGAAAACATTTATTTTTAGCACAGTTGCTACAGTGACTCTATGTTAAGACCAAATATCTGTCTGCACATAACAGCGGCTTGCCCTGCATGAATGACAGTGTAGCTCCATTGCTGCAACTTCTACTGCTGTTTTATGGTATTTAAGGTCAATACCTTTACAGCAAATTGGTTCCCTTTGTACTCCTAGTTCTGAAAGTATTTATGGAACTGAGAATCCATGGAGTAGCAGTAGTAAGTAGAATGAAGCATGCATAACAGGGCAGACAAATTTACAAAAAAAAAAAACACCTAATGCAAGGTTATGGTGGTGCAATAGTTAGTTGCATGGCTTATGTATTTGCTTTCAGCTTTGATTCTCAGGGTGCCCTGTTTTCTGTGTGCAGTCTGTTTATCCTCTACCCAGGTTTTTTCACTGGGTTGATACATTACAGTTGCAGAACACCACTGGTACCACAGTTAATGTTACTGCCTCACAATGTTTGATTTCCACTTTTGTTTCTCTGCTGGAGTGCCTTACATCTGTGTGGAATCTGCACAGCCTGAGACCATGTGTTTTTGTCAGGTCCACACATGTTAGAAATAGACTGTCACTATGGTATAGTGCTTGGTGTTATTACCTTACAGTGCTTGTTGTCAAGTTTTGCTTCTCAGCTGGCATTCCTTGGCTTCTGTGTGGAGTTGACACATCTTGTGTATGTCTGTTCTTGCCAGGTTCTTAATTTGACTGTGTCATGTCATAGCTTTGGACAAATTTGTAGAATATATAAATGCAAGCACAATTATTTTTAACCTTTATTCTGACTTTCTCACATACTGGTATCATTTTTTAGATATTGCCATGAAATTAGACAAGGTGAATTTTATTACCAAGTTTTTTTAAAAAAAAAGATATGCAAGCAAAACATTTATACCCAAGGGGAGTATGCATCTGAATTAAATTTTTAAAGAGAGAGTGAAAAGTCAGTTTTTAAGAGTTAGTAGGTTGACTACTAAGAAAGACAGATGTAAACAGGAAATTAATTTAAAGTTATGTGAATTTCATGAAAGGGCATATGATGAGAATATGCGATAAGCTGTTAAACGAGATGTTGTGGGTGTACAAGACCATTAGGCCAAACCATATTTTTCAGTAAAGAAATTAGGGATGGAGCTAAAAATAAATGAGGCAAAACATTGTATGATTTGTTGCAAAAGTTAATATAAGGACTGCACAAATTAAAAAAAGTATTGATAATAATTTGTCAATTTTGACATTATCAATCAACATACAAAACTGGATAGGTGAGTGTCCTGATTTTACTTATAAGAGATGTAATAGTTTGAAACAAATGTTGTGTTTTAAAGATTTAAATAATATCAAAGATAAAAAATAATCTGTGAATAAATAGAAAAAGAACTGTACCTTGTTATAGCTGTCTGCTTCGCAAATTTATTATAAACGAGACTACTTTTGTCCACTGTAGAAATGAGAAAGCACCTAGGAACTCATAAGGTACCTACCTCCTATATTAGTCAACTATACTGAAAGAATTAAAATTTTACATAAATGTATATTATTTATCTTGTAAATAATCCTATGTATATTTTACTGTCTGCATGCTTTCCACTTTGTATCTTAAACTTGTATTTTCAAATTTCTTTAATGCTCTGAATGTAAATTTTTATTTTTTATTTATACACTGTAAATTGTCTGTAACTGGAGCTTTTCTTCTCGGGTCTCCACTGAAACTGGGCCACAAGCCCGGTTGGACCAACCCAGTTAACAAATGTCAATAAATAAATAAAATAAATATTTTAGTTATTTTGCTATGTGTTCAGCTGAAAACATTGCATATCAAGCAGTATGTGATGCTTGCACCAGCTTTTATATTTCTGCTAAGTGCTAAGAGAATATTTTATCAATAGTGTAGGTGTTGGTGGTTTGAAGTTCTTATTTTATTTTTGTATATACTTCCAGAAGTCATGCATCAGTGGTGACTGATTGCATCCAACAGCAATTTCATAAATGCATCAATAAAAGATGGCTACTATACCTTTTATCATGCACATGAAGCATAGCCAACCCATGATAAATAATTCAACTACTATGCTTACAAATAAACACTACAATACTTTTAAAAAGGGACAGAGAAAGAAAAAAAGTAACAATTTGAAATGTCAGGACCCTCTGCACAGAGACTGATTCGACAAAAAACAGGCTTACATATATTAAGCCCAAGATGACCATTTTTCAAATTATTCCCTTTTGTGCAAAGTATAGTGTACTTGGAGGTGGTGTATATATGTTTAGGGAGACTGTCCCCCACACCAGGCCTCCCCCCCTGCAAAAAGAATTTTAAAGAGCAGTCTTTGAAGTTTGCTCTTTTCCTGGACTTTTAGTCTTTTTTTATTTTGGCTTGTCAGCACTCAGCATTTCAAGTGGCAACATTTCAACAGGTAGTCCAAAATCCTTACAACCTATTATTTTACCTATTCATAATATTCAGTACATATATGGTTGCTAAACTGTTTCTGTAAACATAATGCATGCTATATATATTTCACTTTACCAGTTGAAGCCACTACTGGGATAGACACTCTCACAGGACTCCTGTCATGTGATCCTATAACCTTTCCTACAAGGATGTAACAAGTATTCATGGGTGATTGAGTAATAAGCTAATCACAACTCTTCAGCTCTTAACATTTACCAGTATGACCGAACATTTTACAATTGCATGAGTTACTGGTTTGTACATATACTAGTGCTGCTTAGGAGTAGTATCTTACTTGTTGTTGTTGTTGTGTCTTTCTGCTTTTCCCGGTTAGGGGTCGCCACAGTGGAACTCCAGTCCGCTAATGATTGGCAGTAGATTTTTACGTGCCGCGTTGCCGGCCCTGACACACAACCTTCAACGAAGGTACGCCCATTCATGCATGTCTCCACACAGAAAGCGCTCTAGCTGAGAATTGAACAGGACAACATCTTACTGTGAGGCAACACCGCTACCGCAGCACCATAACTAGCACGCACAGCAACTGTATTACTAATTTGTGCGAATGTATATCAACTCTCTGCTACACATTACATTGCCCTCTTCAGTATAGTATACACATAGAGTCATTCTGCCCAGACTACTGCAGATATTGCTATTATGTATATACAAGTATGAGTGTATTGTTATCATACCTGTATATCAAGGTATGAGTATATTGAACTTTACTCTAACTATCGGCAAGGTTCAAGACATACCTGAAAAACCCTAACTTATTGTGTAACTCTAACTTCTCTGTCAGTCTGGTAATATCTTATATCATACATATGTTCATGTGCAGGATTTTGTTTTTTCTTCATAGTGAGTCATACTAACCTGGAGGGTCTATATTAGAAGAGCAAATGCTTAAAACAGCGAATGCTCTTCTATTGAACTGAAAAACCCAAAACTTTAAAATGTAGAAGGCTTGGAAAAGCAATTTTTTTCCAAGGGAAAAAAAAATCGCTGATCCAAAAAAAAAAAAAGAATGCACAAACAAAATAAAGTGGGGGGCTTTGCCCCGCACACCTACCAATATGGGGGGTTATGCCCCCACACACCCCCAACTTAAATATACCAACTCTGAGATTGTACCACAGTGGAGAGAACAGCAAAGTCCTGAGAATGGCACAACAGTTTTTTTCCCTGGTAAAAAATCGCTGTTCCATGCCTTCGACATTTTGCAGTTTCGGGTTTTCAAGGTCAGTAGAAGAGCATTCAATATTTTAAGCATTTACTTTTCTAATAGGAACCCAACCTGGACCAATACAGGGTGACAGTCACAACAAGGAAGTGACTAGAAGACGAAAACTGAAAAATCCAACAGTGTGTAAAAGTTAAGCACACAATTTTATTCGAATCGCTTTTCGTCCAGCTAATAGCCAAACTTCTTCAGACAACATCATAAACTACTACATCCAACTCCATTTATACTTCATTTGAATCATGTGTTATACAAATTAATTGATGGAGAAACCAATTTAAAGGAACATGTTCCTCAAAAATGAAGTAAAATGCATTCCTCTCATTTAAACACTTCTTATAAATACATATAAAACATATCAAAAATAAAAAATATATACTGTAAATACCTATTTCAACCATGCATAGCCCTAAGGCTTTCCTTGTGTGTGCTTAAAAACACACTCACCGTAAAAGACTTCTTAATTTTAATATACAAGACAAGGAAACTTTGTCATTCAAACCAGGAGCCCTATAAGATTGTAACTTTAACTGCCAAATCAACTCTTGTCTTTCCAACAGGAGTTGAAATGGGCCCCCTTTAACATCAGGCGTGACTTGATCTAATACTCTAAAAACAAAAGAGTGTGTAGGGTATTGGTCACAATGCTTGGCTAAGGCATTTTCCAACTTACTTTTTCTTATACTGTGCAGATGCTCGTAGATCCTGTCTTTAAGTTTACTGTCAGTTTTGCCCACATAAAACGCAGGGCAAAGCTGACATAAAGCCAGGTAAACCACTGACTTAGATGAACAAGAATATCTTCCTTTAAGTTTGTATATCTTCTTATTAATGGCAACACTGCTCCCAGTTGCTAGATGTCTACAAAACTTAAAAGACTCACATTTGAATGTCCCAGCAATTCTACATTGAACTTTTTTACTCATTTCCATTATACCCTTTAAGTTGTTATCCCTTTTATATATTACTGTTGGTCTATCACCTAACTTGCCAGTTAAATCCTTCTCAAAGGTAAACACACTCCAATTCCTTTGTAAAATTGACCTTATTACATCAGCCTCCAAACTAAATACTGTAATAAAACTCATCAAGTATTTTGACTTCTGGTCCTCCAAAACAATCTCATTACAAGGGGGGCTCAAACCAGTTGTTTTACTTTCGACCTTATCCAAAACACTGCTGTGCCCTGTCAATATGGGCTTATATACACCTGCTTTCCTTTTACTCCAAACTTCCTCAAAAATGTCCAATACCAATACCTCAGGGTACCCTCTTATCAGAAACATACCCTTAAGTAACTCACATTTCTCAAGAAATCTGTCCTCTTCTGTTACCATATGTGCAGCAAGGATCATTTGCCCCTTTACTACAGATTTCTTCTGGTACTGGGGATGAGCACCCATATAGTGTAACAGAATTAGAGTAGGTTTCCTTACAATAAAAAGCAGCCACAAAACGCTTATTAGAAACATCCTTACTCAACTCTATATCGAAATATATCCATGTGGGGCCAGTTTTTTGAATCTTGTAATGGCCCAATGGGAACACCAGTACATATTGAATGTACCTGCAAATCAAATAAGGGTTAAGTTTTACGCCAGGTTTTTAGATGATGTCTTCATTTTGTTTGATGGGACTAGTTCAGAGGTGGACAGCTTTCTGGTGGGAATTAATGGCAACACTGACTTTCAGAAATTCACTCATAATTACACTGATGAAAGGATAATGTATTTGGATATAGAGTTGAGTAAGGATGTTTCTAATAAGTGTTTTGTGGCTGCTATTTGAGGAAGTTTGGAGTAAAAGGAAAGCAGGTATATATAATCCCATATTGACAGGGCACAACAGTGTTTTCGATAAGGTCAAAAGTAAAACAACTGGTTTGAGCCCCCCTTGTAATGAGATTGTTTTGGAGGACCAGAAGTCAAAATACTCGAGTTTTATTACAGTATTTAGTTTGGAGGCTGATGTAATAAGGTCAATTTTACAAAGGAATTGGAGTGTGTTTACCTTTGAGATGGATTTAACTGACAAGTTAGGTGATAGGCCAACAGTAATATATAAAAGGGATAACAACTTAAAGGGTATAATGGAAATGAGTAAAAAAGTTCGATGTAGAATTGCTGGGACATTTAAATGCGAGTCTTGTAAGTTTTGTAGACATCTAGCAACTGGGAGCAGTGTTGCCATTAATAATAAGATATATAAACTTAAAGGAAGATATTCTTGTTCATCTAAGTCAGTGGTTTACCTTGCTTCATGTCAGCTTTGCCCTGCGTTTTATGTGGGCAAAACTGACAGGAAACTTAAAGACAGGATCTACGAGCATCTGCACAGTATAAGAAAAAGTAAGTTGGAAAATGCCTTAGCCAAGCATTGTGACCAATACCCTACACACTCTTTTGTTTTTAGAGTATTAGATCAAATCACGCCTGATGTTAAAGGGGGCCCCATTTCAACTCCTGTTGGAAAGACAAGAGTTGATTTGGCAGTTAAAGTTACAATCTTATAGGGCTCCTGATTTGAATGACAAAGTTTCCTTGTCTTGTATATTAAAATTAAGAAGTCTTTTACAGTGAATGTGTTTTTATGCACAGACAAGGAAAGCCTTAGGGCCATGTATGGTTTAAATAGGTATTTATGGTATATATTTTTTATTTTTGATATGTGTTTATATGTATTTATAAGATGTGTTTAAATGAGAGGAATGTATTTTACTTCATTTTTGAGGAATGTGTTCCTTTAAATTGGTTTCTCCATCAATTAATTTGTATAACACATGATTCAAATGAAGTATAAATGGAGCTGGATGTAGTAGTTTATGATGTTGCCTGAAGAAGTTTGGCTATTAGTTGGACGAAAAGCGATTCGAATAAAATTGTGTGCTTAACTTTTACACACTGTTGTATTTTTCAGTTTTCGTCTTCCAGTCGCTTCCTTGTTGTATCTCTTGGGTTTGCTTTTTCGTTCGCTTAGTTTGATACAGGGTGACAGTCAGTTGACTTTTAGGTGCTAAGATCACAAACATCTTCCCGGAAAACTTGTATAATATAACTATAACTATGACGTGGTAGTTATGTATGTCATGGCGAATGACTTGGGATGATAGACCCTGAGGTAAAAGCAGAGAGAATTGTTTAAGCTCTCTGTGATTGTCATTAATGCAGGTAAGACCCTGATACTGAGTGTAATCCTCCCTTCTCCATGAGTGAAGCCTATGTACAAATAAAAGATGGTTAATTTCAACAATTAGCTATAAAATTGCAGTCATTCAAAGGGGATTCTGCATGTGTCAGCATGGAATGAAATGCTTGACGATCCTTCTTGCTTTGCAAGGGATGGTTTGCACCTCTAGTTCAAAGGCCTCTGCATACTGACTAAAGCCTTTGTTGCCCCCAAAGTGCCTTTTTTAGGCAAAGTTCAGTTAATTAACATTTTAATGTATTCAATGTACTCATACTCAGTAGTCATGTAATCTACTCAACCATTTGGTATTCATGCATTTAGAAGGCATCTATATATGTGCATCACTGAAGCCTGGTTAAAATGCAGGAAAGCACTCCTTCCATATCTGGGTTAAGCATCTACCATGGCTTAAAACTTAATGGCAACTGTGGTGGTGTATAAATATTTTCAGAGACCATTTCACATTTAGAGAGATTCTCAGAGACCCACAAATTAAATCAGTTTATTGCCTTTTACAGGACCCTTTCCATGGCCTCAGAAGTCTATGCCAGGTTTGTAAACATCATGGAAGATTTCCACATAAATGAAAATACCATAATTTTAGGAGACTTTAGCTACCTATATATTGACTGGGGTACCTATATCACCAACACAGGAAATGCTCAGAAGGTAATGGATAGAATAAGTAAAATCTCTATGGATTAAATTGATAGATCTACTAAGGCAGTCCATGAACTCAGGCTGTTATCTGAAGCCAAGGGATATTACAGATCCTTCTTTAGTTTTCCCCTAGTAAACCTTAGGTCTTTCCTGAAAAAAGCTATTGGTGCAGTGCGAGTAACCCAGTTAGAAAGGTGTAAACAAAATAAATAGTGCAAGTTTCTCTCCTGAGATGACTATCTAAAGCTCTATTATCCCTGTAGATCTCAATCCCCAATAAAAACAAAAGAAGGTGTGCTAAAAGTGCTATGTTAGAGTAAGAGCACTGCCTCCATGGACCAGATAATATACTTGACTATTTCATAAATAGTACCTTACATGATCTAGTGGACACTCTAAATACTCTACAGGCTTAGTCCTGGAAATATGGTTTACATCCCTGGTGATGCCACACCATTAAGGTGGCCCTGCTACTGACCCTGGAAAGTATAGGCCCATTAGCCTAACAAGTCTCATTTGTAAGGTCATTGGATACATTATAACAGACTTGATTAACATCTATATAAAAAATATCAGGATGGATCTGTTGCAACTTGGTTTTGTCAAATGTAAATCCTGCCTAATGAAAAGGGGTTGTAGACAGTGGTCACACGGGATGCATAGCTTACCTTAATTTGGCAAAAGCATTTGTCACCATCCTCATGCTAGCATAATTAATTCACAAATGCATTACAAACAGATCACTGTGCGGTAAGATGGATACTGAACTGTCTCAAATATAAAACCCACAAGGTGCAGGTTGCAGGGGTAACATCACAAACAGGAAGATGACTACAGGTGTCCAACAGGTATCAGCTCTGGGACTGCTTTTGTTTTTTATTCACTTCTCTGAGCCAAAGTCTGAAAAATGAGACCTATGGCTAACCAAGTTTGTGCAGTTCTACAAACTGGTAGTTAATGTCAAAGCCCTCTCTGACCCAGAAGACCTCCAGCAGGAACATGCACTTATAAATGTCCAGTATTTTGAAAATGGGTTAGAATTAAATGCTAAAAAATGCAACATTGTCAAATTTGGTAGATAAACCATCCCTCCAGCATATAATATCGGCAACATCAAAATGTAAAATGATCACCATGAAGCAACAGTTGCCAGTAAATTCTTCTGCCTGGCACAGCTGATCACCAAAGGAATATCATCCAGATCAAAAGAGGTTATTGCATCCTTGTATTCAGCACTGATCAGATCAACTGTACAGTGCAGTGACTTCTTTTGGATGTACCTTACCAAACATATCAAACAGTTGGAAAGAATTTAGAGATTCCTAACAAAGAAGATGATTTTCTTAAAGTCTGTAGGCTACCAGAAAAGACCAAAAGCACTTTCCCTCTTTTCTGTGTCTTATAAGCTCCTCAGAGGAGCTCTATGCCTTGCCTTCTGAGTAATAAAGAATCTCTTGTAACTCAAAAATCAAAATGTTCTACACATATCAGAACAAAAAACAGCTACAGCACATTAATAAAACAAGATGGAAAAACAGATTCTTTACTCAGTCTTTCCGAGCTCTGGAATAGACTCCCCCTGCAGATAAAACAGTGTGATATGCTATCTACGTTCAGACAAGATTGGGATAATTGGATGGGTATTCATAAATTCACCCCAGGCATTACTGGCATAGCCCTCCTCAAGGAAGGTGGTAAAATCTTTAGTGGGAACTGAAAGGTTTAATAGTCACAAGACTCATTTAGTTTGAACTTCCAACAATTCTGTCAGTTGGTACAGGGGTTAAGGTGGCAAGCTATAGTTCCTGTAGTAACTAGGTTGATTCTACCACCCCTAATTTGCCTGCTGTGTGGCCTTGAGCAAATCACTTAACCAGACATTGTTCCCAGGTTACCCCTGAAAAGGGGCTATATGTCTGGTGTGCCTACCTGGTTAACAAATGGGTATTATTATTATGATTCACATGAATCTGTGGTAGTTTCCCAGGATATGATGGCTTCTGAGAACCTGTGGCTTTCCTGATCCCACCTTTTTGTGATACTACCCAAGTATTTAAATCCCTTGATGCCAGGTTCATTAGCTGGTATGGTCTGGTGAAGACAGGATATAGCAGTAGAGAGAGACTGGGTGCCAGCATTGGTACTCACAGAGGATGGTGTGACACAGTATTGAGAGGCCCAATCCCCTCTATGTTGACATCATTCAGAACAGCATTGTGAGGCGTTAGGCATGAGCATCTTTTTAGGTGAGTCCACATTCTTCATAAAGATTTGACTACATATTCACCTATGCTGGCCTATGTACATTCTATGGGCTTCACTGAGGCTTCAGGAATTACCTGCCTCACACCAGCCTGTCATCCCCATGCCTCCTCTGAAGAGGGATGAGCAGGCAAAGCTTTATCATTACTCACTTCCCCCATCAGCTCTTATGCAATATAGTGACACTAATTGAAATCTGCCTACCTGGGTCAATGTAAAGACATTATCCTTCTACACCAAGCCAGCTGACGTCTCTGCAAGACTTTTGGATTTTGATAGATACTTTTGGACAAAACAAGGGTTGGCAGACATTGATGCTATGTGCTATGAATCCCTAAAGTTCTGAAACACTGCATGTTAATCAAGATCCATTAATGATATATGGTGCTGAAGAATAATATGGAATAGCCAATATGAAGAAATAATGTGCTGCCTGATGCCAAGGTTGGGAAGATGGCCTAATGGTTTAGGTGTTTGCCTTGCAAACACAAGGTGCAGGGTTTGAGTCTCACAAGGACTAATTGGCTAGGCTTACAATGGCTCGCAAGGGCACTTAGCCTAGTACTAATCTATGAACCTATGATGTACAAGTCTATGGCATTATGAGATTGTCACATATATGGGATTATCTCCACATGAAGAAATAATGTGCTGCCTGATGCCAAGGTATGTCCACTTATTTTATTAAACATCACTTGTGCTGTATCACTTTTTAGGTCTGTGTTCAACTTCAGGTATGCTTATATATACTTACATGTACTTCACATATGAAAGCTACTGTCTGTATGTTATGACAGTGTTTACATTTGTGAGACTTCCCTTGAAAACCATTCTATACTGATGGCAATACTTTCACTGTGATCATTGTTGTGAAACCTTCAGTGAACACTGATGCAAATTGTCCACACATGGATGTTGTCCATAAGTGGTTTGCATTCTTAGCATCAAAAGCTGTTTTGCTATCCACAGTTGCCCACGACAGCATGCTACATACCTACCTCAAGGATAAGTAGTTGCATATCTCAGGGGGTTACATAGAAATAGAAATCACTGTAAGTTCATCTGGAGCAGATTTTCTTTCTCTCTGTATACACATAGTCATTGTCTCTCCCTCTCTCTCTCTATATATATATATATATATATATATATATATATGTATGCAAATATATATATGTACATATATAGGGTATTTATGTATAATTAGCAAGGGATATCAGGGGGCACAGGGTGGTTCAGGGGAGCTTCCCCCGTAAAAGAACAATTTTTTTTTTTTTTGGTTGCATACATTGAGGATTTTAATTGTACAAGAATAGTCTTTCTATCCATACATACATAACTATATATATATATATATATATATATATATATATATATATATATATATATCTACACACACACACACACACACACACACACACACACACACACACACACAAAATATCATCATCAGCCCCCTTTTTCACATTTTTCCTACATGAGGTTGGGGTATCGTGTTAACTGTTGCCAACTCTCTCGATTCAGTGCCACATTCCTTCCTGACTGTCGCAGATCTTCTTTCACACAATCCATCCACCTTTTTGCTGGATATCCTCACTTCCTCTTACCTTCTTCTTGTCTATCTCAAATCTTCCTAATTAGATTGTCTTCTGCTTTTCTGCAAGTGTCCAAACCACCGTGATCTGTTCTCTTTGATCTTTTCTGCAACTGGAGCTACTTTGGCTTCTGCACTTATGTCCTCATTTCTTCATCTGTCCCACAGAGTGCATCCTATCACTCTTCTCAGGCACTTAATTTCCATCAGCTCAAGCTTCTTCAATTGTTCTGCCTTTACTGCCCATGTTTCTGTACCATACAGTAGTACTGGTAGTACCACTGTCTTGTACATCTTACTTTTCAGCTTCTTTGACATTCTTCTATCATAGACTACACCTGACACTCTATGCCATTTGGCTGCAGTCCACCTGATTCTAGCTTTGACCTCTTCATTCAGACTTCCCTTCTTCTCAACCACCCCTCCCAGATACTTGAAACTTTTTACCTGTTCCACAATCTTCCCTTCTATCTCTATTCTCAGCTTTTTCTGACTTCTCCAATTTGCTGCCATTACCACCATCTTATATGTGCTTAGTTTCATCTCATGTGCCTTCAGTTTTTCATTCCATTCTCCTATCCTATGCTGAAGTTCTAGCTCAGAGTCTGCCTGTAATGGCACATCGTCTGCATACAGCAACTTTGTCGATCTGCCCCTTCAACCAGTTTGCTAATGTAGTCCATTACCAATATGAACAGCAGTGGGCTCAGAGCTGAGCCCTGGTGTACACCCACTCCCACTGGAAATCACTCTGTGAGGCTAAACACTGTTCTTGAGTCATTGTGTCTTTGTACATAGCCTGCACTAATTCTACCAATATTTCTGGGACTTCAAACCATCACAGTACTACCCAGATCAGCTTCCTTGGGACCTTGTCATATGCTTTCTTCAAGTCTAGGAATGCCCATTTGGACTCTCTCCTCATCTCTAGCTTCTTCTCAAGTATCTGTCTCACTGCAAACATCGGGTCAACTGCGCTGCATCCTGATCTGAATCCAAACTGCTCATCTCCCATCTTACATTCTATTGCTCTGCATATCCATTTATCAATCACTCTCTCCAGAACTTTCATGCAATGTGAAAGGTGTTTGATGCTTCTGTACTGCCCACAGTTGTGGATGTCCCCTTTGTTCATGGACACTGACATGAGTATGCTTATTATCCTGTCATCTGAGATACGCTTTTCTCTCCACACTGCTATTAGTACCCTCAGGAGCCATTTCTCACCTGTCTCACTAGCATCTTTATCACATCTTCGGTGACCTCATCTGAGTCTGCTGCTTTCCCTGACTTCATCTTCTTTAGTGCTATTCTTACTTCTTCTAGGGTGGGCTCCTCTTCTTCTTTCATCGTAGGCTGTTTCTTCATTCAGAAGCTGCTTGAAATATTCTTTTCATCTGCCTTTGATGTCCTGTGGACTGGTGAGCAGGTTGTTACTGGCATCCCTTATGAAGGGTGGTTGACTATCTTCTTTATCTTTCTGTCTATATATGTTTATATAAAATGTATATATCATATATTTACATATGTGTGCATCTGTGTTTGTCCATATAACCATAATGTAACTAAAGTTGACATATAGCAGAAAAAAACCACTAAACAGCAAAAGGCTTTATATACCAGCATTAAGACATCTTTTGGTTTAGAAGCAATTAGTAAAATTTTAGGAGAAGGACCACGGACATCCTTTATTATATTGTTACTGGAATTTGCTCTCACTCACAATTATTTTTTATGTGAACAAAAGATTTTTTTACAGGCAGAAGGCACAGACAATGGGCGCAAATTTTGCCCCTACATATGCTATTCTGTTTATGTCCTATTTTGAAACTAGTTTTATGTACACTCTTGAATTTTTTCATAAGTCTGTTATTTTATATCGCAGGTGCATTGATGATTTGATTTTCATTTGTAGAGGTAATATTTTGGAATTTGGGAAGTTTATTGACACTTTAAATTGTAATAAGTTTGGTTTGGAATTTACTTTTAAAGTGAATTTGAATGTTATACAGTTTCTTGATATGCAACTATATGTGGACATCCAGAATAAAGTTCAGTTTAGACCTTTTAAGAAAGAAACAGCAACCAATAATTTTTTACATGCCAGTAGTGCACATCCGACCCACTTAATTGAGGCTCTACCATATGGTGAGTTTAAACATACCTTTGAGCACACCTCTGAAAGTTGTTTTCTGCTAGAGGAATTTTATGATATAAAGAGTAGGCTCTTGGCTAGGGGGTATTCTGAAAACCTGATTAAAAAAAGTGCAACTAGAGTGTGGAATAAAGATGTTTTTGTCAGGAGTAATGTTGTACAATTTTCTAAAAGACATATGGAGAATAGGTATAACAATACGGATGAGAAAATATTTTTTGTAACAAAATACTCTCCATTTTCTAACACGTTGAAGAATGTTCTGCAATTTTTGTGGCCCATAGTCTGTTGTAGTAATGAAAAAGGGCATTTATTTCCTAATAAAGTTACTTTTTCATATGGAAGATACCCAAATTTGAAAGAGCTTTTGAGCCTTAACTATAATACCAAAGTTATGAGTGAAAACACTGGTATGTTTAAGTGTGGGAAGTGTAAGGTCTGTTTTAGGGTGAAAAATCTATCAGGTGAATTTATTAATGGTGTTAAATACACTGCAAGTGATAGATTTAATTGTAAATCCTGTGGGGTTGTTTATACTGTGGGTTGTGGATGTGCACCACCAAATGTTATATTGGCCAAACGAAACGTCAAATTAAAATACGTATTATGGAGCATATTGGCGATGTGAGGAATTGCAGGTTGGATAGTCCCATATCTGAGCACTTTAACACAGTTCATAATGGTGTGCTGGATTCACTTTTTTTCTGTGTATTAGCTAAGCCAGATGTTAAGCGTTATGGTAACTTTTCTCAGAGGTTACTTAACTTGGAAAGTAGGTTTATATTAAACTTTGGCACCTAGAGGTTTAAATTTGGAGATGAATCTCACTTTATAATATGTCTTGATGGTAAATGTTGATGTTTCTTTAAATCTTATACACTTGTTAATTGATTATTTAATTGAAGTCAATATAAAAAGATGCTGCTGATTGTCATGAATTATTCCTGTGAAGGCTTTTTTTAGCCGAGGTACCAGAAGACAATAAATCTGCAGTTTCCTGGCTCCTGAATGTGGTTGTTCTTCTTTTAAAGTTGACATATACCATATTAGTGCACTACCCATAAGTCTGTACAGTCAGTGTTACAATACATATGCATATTACATATGAACTTTGTCTGTTACATTGTCCCTTTAATTATTCCAAAAACATTGCATTGCCCCTTTAATTACACCAAATACTTAGAGCAGCTTGGTGTAAGACTTCAGAATCCCATGGCAGGTTTCATTCTGTACTCTTCAGAGTGTGGACTGCAATTTAACATCTTAAGATGCAGTAACAAGCATTAGCAAAAGAGCTGTCTGACCATAATACAATTCTGTGTAGCTGACAATACATTGGTTTAGTATTGGCAATGATAGTAGGAGGGACAGAAGATGCAGAAAATAGAAACAGAAGGTGCAACATCCATCTATTCAAAAATATGTAAGGAGAGAAAGCTGGAAATGTTGCTGGATTTAGAGAAATGTCCACTGGATTCATCTGAAAAATAAAACCATTTCCTTGGTGTAGAAAAAACTCATAGGGTACTTGTCACAGAAGCCAGATGAAGCCTCTGATTGGCTAAGATTGGTTCTGAACCACTTTAGCTCATGCAAGAAGAAAAAAACAAGTGTTAAGGGAAGCAAGCAGAAAGGAGTTTCTAAAAGCATATGCTGCAGTATGCTAGACTCTGTGTCTGTGCTAAAAATAGGTGAATCGGGAAAAAAAAAGTGAAAAAAAGTTTTTTTTAAAGAAAAAAAGGAGGAAGTTAAAAAAAGGCCCCCAAAAGCAAAAAATGAAGGAAAGGGATGAAGAATTTTGGAAAGGGGGGCTGTTGGGGGGGGGGGGGCCCAGAATGGACAAAAAAAACCCAATGGAAGCATGGCGGTGCTTAGGAGAAATGGCAGTGGAATTTCTAACTAGATTGTTTAATGAAATTTTGGAAAGTCAGAGGATGCCTGAGGGTGGAGAAAAGTGTTTTGGTACCTATCTTTAAGAATAAGGGTGATGTGCAGGCTGCAGTAACTACAGAGGGATAAAACTGATTAGTCACAGCTTGAAGTTATGGGAAAGAGTAGTGGAAGCAAGGTTAAGAAGGAGGTGATGATTAGTGATCAGCAGTATGGTTTCATGCCAGGAAAGAGCACTACAGATGCAATGTTTGCTCTGAGAGTGTTGATGGAGAAATACAGAAGGTCAGAAGGAGTTGCATTGTGTCTTTGTAGACTTGGAGAGAGCACATGACAGGGTGCCTAGAGAAGAGTTGTGGTATTGTATGAGGAAGTGGGGTGTGGCAGAAAAGTACGTAAGAGTGGTACAGGATATGTCTGAGGGTAGTGTGACAGTGGTGAGGACTGCAGTGGGAGTGACAGATCCGTTTAAGGTGGAGGTGGGATTACATCAAGGATCAGCTCTGAGTCCTTTCTTATTTGCAGTGGTGATGGACAGGTTGACAGATGAGATCAGACAGGAGGCCCGTGGACTATGATGTTTGCAGATGACATTGTGATCTGTAGTGAGAGTAAGAATCAGGTTGAGGAGACTCTGGAGAGGTGGAGATATGCTCTAGAGAGCAGAGGGAGTGAGGTCAGCAGGGCTAAGACAGAATATATGTGTGTAAATGAGAGGGAGGGTAGAGGAATGAGTGAGGATGCAGGGAGTAGAGTTGGTAAGGTGGGCGAGTTTAAGTACTTGGGATCAACAGTTCAGAGTAATGGTGAATGTGGAAGAGAGGTGAAGAAGAGAGTACAGGCAGGGTGGAATGGGTGGAGAAGAGTGTCAGGAGTGATTTGTGACAGGCGGGTATGGTAAGAGTGAAAGGAAGGTCTACAAGAGTGTAGTGAGACCAACTATGTTATATGGGTTGGAGACAGTGGCATTGACAAAAGGCAGGAGTCGGAGCTGGATGTGGCAGAGTTAAAGATGTTAAGATTTGCAATCGGTGTGACTAGGATGGATAGGATTAGGAATCGGTATATTAGAGGGTCAGCTCATGTTGGACAGTTTGGAGACAAAGCAAGAGGCAGATGCGTTGGTTTGGACATGTGCTGAGGAGGGATGATGGATATATTGGGAAAAAGATGCTAAGGATGGAGCTGCCAGGTAAGAGGAATAGAGGAAGGCCTAAGATAAGGTTTATGGACGTGGTGAGAGAGGACATGCAGGCGGTTGGTGTGACAGAGCAAGATGCAGAGGATAGGAAGAAATGGAAAGAGATGATCCGCTGTGGCGACCCCTAACGGGAAAAGCCGAAAGAGAATGATGATTATGGAGCATATTGGCGATGTGAGGAATTGCAGGTTGGATAGTCCCATTTCTGAGCACTTTAACACAGTTCATAATGGTATGTTGGATTTACTTTTTGTCTGTGTATTAGCTAAGCCAGATGTTAAGTGTTATGGTAACTTTTCTCAGAGGTTACTTAACTTGGAAAGTAGGTTTATATTAAACTTTGGCACTCTTGCACCTAGAGGTTTAAATTTGTAGATGAATTTCACTTTATAATATGTCTTGATGGTAAATGTTGATGTTTCTTTAAATCTTATACACTTCTTAATTGATTATTTAATTGAAGTCAATATGAAAAGATGCTGCTGATTGTCATGAATTATTCCTGTGAAGGCTTTTTTTAGCTGAGGTACCAGAAGACAATAAATCTGCAGTTTCCTGGCTCCTGAATGTGGTTGTTCTTCTTTTAAAGTTGACATATACCATATTAGTGCACTACCCATAAGTCTGTACAGTCAGTGTTACAATACATATGCATATTACATATGAACTTTGTCTGTTACATTGTCCCTTTAATTATTCCCAAAACATTGCATTGCCCCTTTAATTACACCAAATACTTAGAGCAGCTTGGTGTAAGACTTCAGAATCCCATGGCAGGTTTCATTCTGTACTCTTCAGAGTGTGGACTGCAATTTAACATCTTAAGATGCGGTAACAAGCATTAGCAAAAGAGCTGTCTGACCATAATACAAATCTGTGTAGCTGACAATACATTGGTTTAGTATTGGCAATGATAGTAGGAGGGACAGAAGATGCAGAAAATAGAAACAGAAGGTGCAACATCCATCTATTCAAAAATATGTAAGGAGAAAAAGCTGGAAATGTTGCTGGATTTAGAGAAACGTCCACTGGATTCATCTGAAAAATAAAACCATTTCCTTGGTGTAGAAAAAACTCATAGGGTACTTGTCACAGAAGCCAGATTAAGCCTCTGATTGGCTAAGATTGGTTCTGAACCACTTTAGCTCACGCAAGAAGAAAAAACAAGTGTTAAGGGAAGCAAGCAGAAAGGAGTTTCTAAAGCATATGCTGCAGTATGCTAGACTCTGTGTCTGTGCTAAAAATTACTTTTGGTAGGGTTCTTAGAATGGAGCCAATGTTTTATTCGTGCAAAAAAGCTGGGGCAGGGGGCAGAAACCAGTTATTCAGTTCTATTCACAGCAAGGCAAAAGTATATTTGGAAAAGGAGGTAATATGGTTTGATACATTATAAGAAGTGTAGACAGAAAAAATAATAATGTAAAATAATAAAAGCAAAAGGGAAGGTTTATAAAATTTTAGATGGCATTCAAAGACAGATGCAGTGACTAATAGAAGGTAACCGCAAAGAGAAAAAATAGACAAGGCAAGCAACATTACATGAAGAGATAAAGAAGCACCTCAAAAAATTCCAATAAGAAGAGCAAAGCTGACTCTCATCCAAGACAAAAAGTCCACAGAGATGATAGAAAGTGGACATGAAGCACATTATTCTTATATTCAACAGCTGTGAGATCATAGTTTTTGTAGTTTCTGTTCCAGACATTTTTGTGAGATTCTCCACTCATTGTAGTGCTCACTAGATGTAGATTGGATGGACTATATATTACAAGACTGAATTCTCATTCATACACAGATTTCTTCAATTCCTGACTTGTGCACTTTGGACTAGTATCACAACATCAGGTATGGTAATGCTTGAACTTGATGCACCTGTTAGTTTTATTATTTCTGGGAAGTCAGAATAAAAATCCACACATATGAGATATATAACTTCTCTGAAATGGAACAAGTCTGTATCCAGTTGTCTCCATAGATAACCAGGAAGTGGACATATTAGGAGTTCTTCCTTTTTATTGTGTCTTGGAATCCATTGCAGATGACACATTTGCAGTACTTGTTCTACCTGGACTGAAATACCCGTATAAAACAGTATATCTCTTGCACTTTTCTATTTCTCAGCATGACTGCTGTAGTATTTTATGCATCTGTTTTTGAAAGAATTGACAAGACTGTAGTATACTGCATTTAACTGGAAACAACTGGAATGAGACTGGAATGAAAGTCTTGTCTGTTAATTACCCAAACTTGTGCTGAACAGGTGCCAGTCTCTCCTTTTTAGGCCAAGTCTTTTTGTACCTTTGAGAATGAATTCTGCAAACACTGTAGTTTGGTTAATAAGGCTTTATTATTAGATGATAACAATATCCAAGTACTGCCTTCAATTACAATCTGTAGAAATTCTAGAGTGCTGATTAACAATAACAGTGCTGATAAATATATCCAAAGTTTCTATAGATATATTTTGATTCTCCTGAATAATATCAAATGAAAGAATGTTTTCCTCCTGAATAGTATGAATATTTGACCTGATTTCTACACTCAGGCTCACATGTCTGTACTGCAAAAGACCTTTTGCATATCAGTCCAAACGCTAACTTACTTTCTGAAAAGCTGGATATTTACTTTTTTCTGTATGCCAATATGAACCAACTTACTGACTTCACTAACTGTATCTAAAGTATTTCTTAATAATACCAAAACCCTGTTCTACATGCCTCCTTAGCCTTGGTTTCCCAAGCCTTGTGGTGTACAAACAAGACGTATCTGTACTCAAATGTACAACACATTCTTGTTCTTATCAGTACTCTCGACTGAAGGTTATTTTCACTGATTTATTGAAACTTCATGTAAACTGTAAAGCCTGCTCTAATATGGCTGCTTTTTTAGACTTACACGAAGAGAATACTGTATTTTAAATGACACCTAACCTAATAGTTTTCTTAAGAAATTTGGAGCTATTATTTTTATCAGCTTTGAAGATGAGGACCTGGGCACAACCTATTTCTTCCTTGAAAGAAAAACAAGGTTAAGTATTTTCCCTTACTAATGACTTTTGCTCAGGCCAACCATTCAGTACAACATCTTTCAGTAGTTGTATTTCTAAGACTGTGTATGTACAATCCTGAAATTCATTTACTCTGCTTCTTTCACTCTGTCACTATTAACTTCAGTATTACACAACTTCATTTATTTTTCTTCCAGGAACTCTTCATACTTCCCTGATAAATATGCTCTACTCAGCATATCTGCTATATGCCGTTTCTTGTGTGGCTTGTATTTGACATTCACATCATACCTTTGTAGATTAAGTCGTCTTCTCTGCATTTAAGGAGGTTCCTTGTTCAAGAAATTTTTGAATATGTTTAGAAAGGATTTATAGTCGTTTCCCACCTGAACTTTTTTATCATAGATGATGTTACCTAACCTCTCACATCCAAACACTACTGCCAACAGATCCTTTATTGTTTGAGCATACCTCTGTTATGCACCTCTGCTAGTATATTCTTTTGTAGGATTACAGTACCTATACCATTGAATAGTACCAGCTAGCAACATAACTTTTACTTCATTGTACTTTAATAATGGGGCATCCATGACTATTTTATGAGCATTTTGAAACTTTTTTGCATATCTCCATACCAAGAATATGTCCTGCTAATAGCTTACTTTGTGGCATAGCTGTCTCATATATATTAGCAATGAATACTGAAAGATACTGCACCATCCATAAAAAATTCCATTAGCTTTCTGGCCTCAACATTTATACAATTATTGTTGTTTTTCCTAAGTTAGGTTTCAAACTATCTGTCTTTAGAATATGACATGTATTTCAGACTTGTCACTCTGATTTAAAATGTGCTCTCATTAAGTTTAAAATTAATTTATTAAGCAGCTGAAACAGTCTCTTGCCATATTCTTATTGTATCTGAATACATACTAAGAGATCATCAATTATGTTTGCATTTCTTTCAAAGTCTTTATTTACATGGCCAACATCTCTTGGGAGCACCTCTGGTGCCAACAAAATACCAAACAAGACTCTAAGGATGCTGTGTTTTCCTGGTGAATATTAAATCTACACACTTTGGGTGTTGCTCATCTAGGCTTCTCTGCCAGAAACCTGATTTGCATTCCTGTGACCAATTCATCAGCAGTTAGCAATGGATAATACTCCCTTTTAATAATTTTCTTCAGATCTTATGGATCAATCCATACACAAAATTTTTCTTACAAATGTGGACTTACTGTTCACCTGTTCTGTTATACTGTTCACCTATTGTGTTAGCTATAACTGTTTTTAATGACTACTAGAATGGTCACTCTCTTCGATTCCTGCTTAACTACTTCTGAGTGATATAGGTAGTTTTCTGGGAGAATGTATCACTGATGCTGCATCAGATTTTATTTGCATGAGAAATGTTCTTAGTAAACAAGCCCATAAATAAATAAAGCAGCACACTTGTTCAGGCTATCATTGTACTGATTCTGAATAACATCTGAGCTGTATCTGTAACAGCATCATTGATTTTGAACTTGTGCTGTCACTGTTTTTATACTATAAAATTCCTAGCTTCTCACAATTCACACAGCCCAAAATTCTAGGAAAATTCACTATATGCCATACAATTCTAAACATCTATTTGTTGTGCTTTCATACCAACAATTGTTGATGTTATGGTAACAACCTTTGGAAAAAAGTAGATTAACAATGTACACATAGCTCTCTCAAGTTTCTCTCCAATCCAAACTGTCTAAAATAATTTTCTAAGAAAGCATCACAATCCATGCCAATACCTAATTTAGTTTCTGCATTATGTACATTAAATGTCAGTAGTTTTTTCCAATATCCAGCTTTGCATATCTCTCTCAGTCTGTCAGATACAGTTTCAGACTTTATAATACAAGTCTTTTTACTTCTAAAGTACTAACAGCTCATTTTCATATTTCTGTCAACAACATGTCAATTATTTTGAAATAAATTTTTTCTTTACACATCTTTGCAAAATGTCCTTTTCTACTATAGATTCTACAAACTTATTTAACAGTTGGGGAGAGTTTCCTGACATGCTTATAGGCACAGCTATGGCAAACTTTAATTTTAGTTATGCAATAACTGTGATTTACAGAGGGGTAGCTTAATGTGCAGTGGATAACATTAGAGGTATCAGCCATTCACAGGATGTTGGTGATTAAAAGAAATAGGCTGCATGAATGCACAATGGTCAAAGTAGGGCAATATGCAGCACATGAAAAGGAGTGTGTAACATCATATAAATGAGTAATCCCTTGCAAAAAAAAAAAAAAAAACAGGAAATATGTAAATTAAGGAACTCAAAATAGTGGACCAATTCAGAAATTTATATAAAAAGCACCAATTTTGAATGCCAAGATGGGTGCTGTATATTACAATAGGTATGCTAGGAATTTCAGCAATAATAGTACACCAACATAAGTCAGAAGCAGTTGTCAAAGCCAGTGGTTAAAATGCTGCACATAACCACTATCCACTTCAATGGAGGAAATACAGGCAGCACCTGACATACCACCATCTGACAGACCAGCAGAAAGTGGACCATTTCTGAGTGGAAAGGGGTACTATAAGGGACCTAGTTAAATCATTCCACCCCCATGCAGAATCAAGGAAAATGCAAGTGATGCCCATTCTGGTCAACAAAAAAGGTATATATGGTATTAACCATCTTAGCTACAGGGATCATCCAGTGACTGACATGAAACATGCTAGGGATAGTGCGGGCATCAACATTGTCAACCCTAAACTATTTCCATGATATAATGCCATGACACATGAAGGAACATATCTGACTTCCTAGGACATCAGAGTGAGAATCCATACAGTCCAAACCTTCAATGAGATATCCCATTTCCCTGAAGTCCTGAGTGTCACAGATTGCACTCATACTGCTATCAAGGCTTGACATTGTCCAAATGGTCATAGATACATAGATATATAAACAGCAAGAATGTCCACTCCTTGAACTGTCAAGTGGATTAAATCCCAGAACATTACTTATAATGTCTCTGAGTGCTACACAGGCAGTGCACATGATTTGCATTTATGGTACATATATTCCCATACAAGTGATTCTAATGAGTGGAATTCCAACAAGGTCACTTGGTTTGTTGATATAAACACATGCCAGATAGGCCTATGCACACAGGTACCATACATGCTTGGATAAGCCCACATGTAATATGCTGAGTGTTGTGTTGCATACAATACCAGTAACACCTACAGCCCTGGCTATTGGCTTTAAATACACAACCCTCAGACAATGAAGGAAATGGCCTATAATGCAGTCCATACTGAAATCCGTGACATAGTGCAGCAGGTATCTGAACGGCTGAATGGAAGCATCCAATGCTTAAACCCCTCTGCAAGGGGATTGGAATGTAGTCTACATATAGTAGCATTGTTGTGTTCATACCTCTCAACTGTCTGGACTTTTGCCTGATATTTTTCTCTGTTCCACATAAAATACAGGGTTTTCTGACAAATCATTGAATAATGAAAGACATTTGAGTCTAATGGGTGCATCCACAGAAGTAACCTTCAGAGCGTACATGCTAACACAAAACCTGTTATTTTGGAAACTTTCTAAAATTATAAGAGCAATATTTAAAATCTTTCCCTATTTTTGGTACATTGTCTCCCATTATTTTAGGGTTTGTCCAGTTTTCTTGCACTAAGAGGGTGGAGCAGTGGTGCAGCGGTTAACATTGTCGCCTCACAGTAAGAGGTCTTCCGGTTTGATTCTCGGCTTGGGAGCCTTCAGTGTGGAGTCTGCATGCTCTCCCTGTGTTTCATGGGTTTCCACTGGATATTCTGGTTTCCTTTCACATTCCAAAGACATGTCTGGAGCATTTCTCCCCAGGCCTCAGATGAAAACAGACTCTGTCCTAGTCAGACTTTGCCGATCAACAAATGTTAACTAAAAAAATAAAATAAGTGGTTGAGAGGTATGTGTGTTTGTGTTGTCCTCTAGCAATGGAATAATATAGCAGGCTTGCCATACAACTCCTAGCAACAGAAGGGCAAGGTGGAGAGTAAGTGGAGGCACATGAAGCAGCAGAGAAAGCTGTAGTGCCAATGAGAGCACTACATTGCAATAAAGTCATGACTGGTGTACAGCTAAGGGCCATAACACAGACAGTACAGAATGAAATACTGCATGTAGTATCACATCCAGACTATGCAAAGCAATGTATAGGCTGGTCACACTGGCATAGTCATCATTATTTCCAGAGGCAGGTGGACACAGTAACAGGTAGCTACAACACTATAATGTGGGGTGGGTTAGGGTCACGGAAGGTGAATACAGCAGTTGTGTACTCTGGAGGAGTGGGGGGAGATCAGGGATTACATCCTCCAGTGGTGAGGCTGGTCTGCTATGATGTGGCCATTGCCACTGTCTCCTTTGCTGACTTGCAATGCCACAGCTGATCCAGTTAATGACAGAGAATATGTAGAACTATGAGATTATGCAGGAGTACCCTGAGAAGACATTTTCTGTGTGCAGCCTGATGAGTGAGGCCACCTACTTCCTGGCCAATGCACATGACCAGGGGCGATTGGCTATGTTCCCACAGGTGACAATGATGCCATATCATTGATAGGATGTGTAGACCAACACTGATGACAAGCACTTTGCAAATGTACCCTACCAAAGCCAAGGCTATGTGGCCTGCAGAGGTCAAGCAGATGATGGTTGAAGTGTGTTTAATGGGTGCATCCACAGAAGTAGCATTTTCCAACAGTGGCCTCATCAGTTCTGTGATCTCACTGTGCATATATTATATATATACATATATATATACATATATATATATATATATATATATATATATATATATATATATATATATATATATATATATATATATATATATGCTTATATCCAGATCAGTGTGAAGTTTTTTCATTTCCTCCTGCAAGCCATGGCGCAGACACACTATATCCACAAGATTGTGCATAGCAACCATCTACATCTAAATCACTAATGTCTTCATTTGCTCATTGATTCCAGGTGTTACATGCATATCAGAAATATTGCTGGAGTTTTGGTGGCAATGCACCCTCTGCTCCTCTCTCTGTATGTATGCTTACATCAGAAGACAGATTCTGCATGGACTGGGGACAAAGGCGGCATCACACATATGCTTCTATATCCTCCTGCAGCATGGATACTGGTACAACTGGAAGTACTGTTATACAAATGATTGAAATGTGTATCTAGTTGTGCAAGGTGTTGCACTTAAGACTAGATGCTTCTGGTAGGGTAGATATGTAAGCTGGTCATAGTCAATCTCTCTCTTTTGTTATGCTTAGGTATATGTTATGGTCTAATATAACAGACATTAATTACCTGGTGCCTCCTTTATTGCTACATAAGTGACTGGTCTCTAGCCTGTTCCCAGTTTTAAACTACCAATATGCATGTTGGATCTATCCCTTTGACTGGTGAGTGAAATCAAAATGCCTTTATCTCTGTCAGTTACATCTGCATCAATGGCCCACTCTCTGTGGTGAACCGGTCTTTCATGATGTCCATGTTTTGCTCTTTGCACAGAGTATCAGATCAATAGCCCTGCATCATAGTGTTATAGGAACCTATTATGGATGACTGCAACATTCACATCCAGCACCAGACCATGCCAAATGTCATTCCTGTATTGCTTGAATGCAGCACCTGCAATAGCATTTCATTCTGTTGGCTAGTAAAAATGTCCAGGTATTGCCTCACTTGGGTGAGAATGCCAGTATCTGTACAACTGTGGACTATGGAAGCCATTCAGTGAATGCATATGCTACACTGTCGCATATACATGGTTATGATCAAAGCTTTCCTTAACAATATCACTACACAAGATAAACTAATACATACACCAAATACACCACCAAACAAACACAACAGTAAATCTATTCCTTTCCCTATTGAAATATCATCACTCAAAATGAAAGTGCTGACAAGCTGAAAAAAAAAGACCAAAACCATAGGAGAAAAGCGAATCTTCAAAACCAGTTTTATCAGCTTTGAGATCACTGTACCTCTGAGAAAAGGAAATATTCCGAGAAGTGGCATCTCAGACTTAGTATATGTTAAGTCCATTCTTTCAGCCATTCAGTCTCCATATTGCAGGACTCGCTTGAACAGGTCTGACTTTTTACATGGTTGCAAATCTATCCTTTTATCTAGCCCTTAACCTAACCTTAGCCTAAATGCAATAGCTTGCACACGTCTAATTCCACTAATGCCAACTTTTTCATATAGCCAAAGGATTTGGCATTCCAAAATAAAACCTCACTTATCTGCTGGCCTGTAAACACTACCTTCCTTCCTTCAGCAATGAACACATTGAGCAACACCACATTCAATCATATATGCATTCAAACACTTTCACACCTATGGCATAAATTCATCTGACCACATCAAAGGGATCCATGTTCTTCTAAAAAATGTGCAATAAGATTGAAAAGGAAATATTTTTCTGCTAATCTACTAGCACTGAGGAAGCTCATTTACAAGTGAAAGTATTTTTCTTATTTATGACAGATGTCGTATAGTCCTAAAAAATTAGATGAAATCTGATCAGAACTAACAAAAATTACTTAAGAAATAAATATGAAAAAAAAATATTGTGACGAAGGTCAAGGATAACAACAATGTAACATAACTGTGTTATGCTGTAAGAACAAAAAATATCCATATTGAGGGATCAGTGACTATGGTGGGGCAAAGGGAATGCCTGCCCCAGGCACAAGCTGTTAGCAGCTGTATTTAACAATTGGCAGTGGGGTGCATGAGAAGGTATGGATGACATGACAGCCCCATGAATTAATACCGATACTGCATTCACACTTGTTCATTTAGAAGGCACTGACTTACCAACTATAGCAAGGACCTAACTACAACTTTGGGAAGACATTTTTAAGTTTTTTTGTCCTTTGGTTTTTAACTTCAGGAAGACTTTTTTTTTCCTTTGGGTCCTCATCTTTGCACATCGTTACTGCAAAGCATAAGATAGTAAAGACAGACTCCAGAGGCATTTTCCCATTGAACAAACGCATGATTCATACCCGGACCCTCAAAAATACTTTTGTCACAAAATCAAAAATGATAAGACTGCTTCAAGTCACCCTTACGCAAGGCACTAACGCCTTAATGAATGCACTACTCGTATAGCCTGCACTCATAAAGGTGTTGGTGACTGCTGGGGTTTGTATCATCCCTTTGCATATCTTATGAACATTCAGCACTTTCAGAGACACCGATGACAGCAAAAACTGGTGCATATAAAATTCCACAGCATGTCTCTTAAAGACATTTTAGCTTGAAAATGCTCCCAGGCTAATCTCTGTCATACCTGCAGCTGATATTGTCATTCAGATATCAAATAAATCATCTTCTGCACTGCCGAGATGATTTGATTCAAGGTCTCATGGTCATACTTCCATTCTTTGTCATGATGAGTTAAAATTCCTAAAAGGAAATGAAGGCAATCAAGCTGGACTGAAAAAAAGATTCTGGAACCTTCCAGATCTATGGTCATCTCTAGCAGATGTCACAACTAGATATACAAATTGGCACTGTATTAGACAGCCATTTGATCCTTCTTCTACTAGAGAAGGAAAAGAATGTTCCATCCAGAAACCCAATATTAACAAAACTGTATGATCAAGTAGTATGCGGATTGAAATACTTAAAGCTTCAGGTAAGGATACGGTGCGGATTGAAATACTTAAGGCGTCTGGTAAGGATATAGGTTCATAGGTTGGTACTGGGCTATCTGCCCGAAGGCATATATTAGCCCAGCCACGTTGTGCGGTATTCACCACCCCTTTAGTAGTTCCCTAGACCGTTGTACTAACAGCTAGTACCCTTGGCCCCTATCTAGTAGTGCTGTTGGTGTGATCCCCGGTGTGAACTTTCTGTTACCCATCCACTCATCAAGGTTCCTCTTGAAGAGTGATAGTGAGGGGCTCTGTCTTATGTACATCGGGACCCTGTTCCATAGTAAGGGGAAGTCTCTGCAAAGGGAATCTATCCCTCCAGCATGTTCTTTTCATTGTTGTGTTGAGGTTTATATCCCTAGAGCGTGTAGCTCGAGTAGATTTGGTTTTGCTAAGATGGAGCATGTTCAACAATTCTGGGTTGGACATGGCTCTGTACGTTAGACAGAGATCGCCTCTGAGAAAGCGGTATGCAACAGAGAACAATCTTAGCTTTTTCAATCGTGCTGCATAGGGCAACTGTTTGAGGCCAGTAATCCTCTTGGTTAGGTACCTTTGTGGTCTCTCCAGCTGCTGGAGATGTCTAGCCAGGTACATTCCAATTGGTGCATTGTACTCAATAATGGGTCTGATGAGGGAAGAGTAGAGGGGCACCATTACATCCTTAGATTTTGATGCGAACCCTTTCGTGATCAGATAGGTCACATAGAAGGATTTTCTAACCACTTTGGCAACATGGTTATCAAAGGAAAGCTGACTATCTACTTGGGTCCCTAGATCCCTTATTTCTTCTTCAGATTTCACGGGATTACCTCCTATGTTGTAGTTTGCGGGTACTCTGTTTTTTCCAAAGGGGATTACTACGCATTTTTTTGCATTTAGCTTCAGACCATGGCTTTGACACCATGCATCAGTCTCATTTAGGCCCTTCTGGAGGATCTCCATGTCGGCCGGAGACTCTATTATAGCACCCAGTTTGCAGTCGTCCGCAAACTTAGTCAGCCACAGCCCTTCCGTGCTTGCCTGTACTTCTGAGAAGTATATGCCAAACAGGAGGGGCCCTAGGACAGAGCCCTGAGGCACACCACTCATTACTGGTCTGGATTTGGACATAGATCCCGCTACTCTTACTTTATGGAATCTGTCTGAGAGCCAGTTTGCGATCCATCTTGTGACATAAGGGTTTATGCCCAGGCTGGTGAGCTTATCAATAATACCTGAATGGGGAATGGTGTCAAATGCTTTTGCAAGGTCATGGTAAGCCGTGTGTACCTCCTTTCCCTTATCTATAGCCTGAGTAACTGGCGAATATGAATATATGATGCGAATTGAAATACTTAAGGCTTCAGGTAAGGATACATTGCGGATTGAAATACTTAAGGCGTCCGGTAAGGATACAGTGCAGATTGAAATACTTAAGGCTTCAGATAAGAGTATGGTGTGTTTTGAAATACGTAAAGCTTCAGGTAAGGATACGGTGCAGATTGAAATACTTAAGGCTTCAGATAAGGGTATGGTGTGGCTTGAAATACTTAAGGCTTCAGGTAAAGATACATTGCAGATTGAAATACTTTAGGCGTCCGGTAAGGATACAGTGCGGATTGAAATACTTAAGGCTTCAGGTAAGGATACAGTACAGATTGAAATACTTAAGGCTTCAGGTAAGGATACGGTGCAGATTGAAATACTTAAGGCTTCAGATAAGATTATGGTGTGGCTTGAAATACTTAAGGCTTCAGGTAAAGATACATTGTGGATTGAAATACTTAAGGCTTCAGGTAAGGATACATTGCGGATTGAAATACTTAAGGCATCCGGTAAGGATACAGTGTGGATTGAAATACTTAAGGCTTCAGGTAAGGATACAGTGCAGATTGAAATACTTAAGGCTTCAGGTAAGGATACGGTGCAGATTGAAATACTTAAGGCTTCAGGTAAGGATATGGTGCTTAAATTCTACCAGTTCATTGTCCAACTCTGGAGCAAAAAATAAATTCCAGAATATATCAGCAGTGGCATCTTTGCTACTATCATCGTTAAAGATACATATCATAAATGCAAAAGCAATGTTTGGTTCTCTACTGTAGAGAAAAATCTTCACTTGAATTCCAGTGTGGATCTAGATCAGCTACAACAGACCTGACCATCCTTGTGGAGTATAATGAAGCAAAGTCTAATATCAGTATCAGGACCTATGCTTGTCCTTCACTGACCAATTGTATGTCACTCAAAATCCGTGAAGCTCTCTTGAAAATGCTAGTGTGAATTGACAGATCTATCAAACTCATCAGATCCTGAATGTTTCATGATCTAATAATGTCTGTCAACATTCTTTAAAACCGTTCAATGAAAGGCTCATTCAGAATCCAAACTAATGCAAAATAAGTGCATATCACCATCTTAATGCTGTTCTCCATTCTGCTAAAAGTCATCGTAATCATCAGAAACTTGTGGACTGGTAGGAGGCTGGTGAGAGTTCTTCAATGGGGATGAAATTTATGTTGGAGACAGATTGATCTCAGTCTTCAAAGGATATCAATGTTAAAGGAAGAATATGAAAGATACGTACCTAGAGTTGCATCCACAGATTAAATAGAGTCACAAAGGATAGACGGACATACCACAAGTGGGGGCAGAATGAGAAAGACGTGGCAAAACAAACAAAGAAAACTTGTACATTGAATGGGTGGTAATATTAAGTAATGTAAGGATTTTAGCAAAAATATGCTAGCACGTCTTTGATACCATGCTTACATTACAGCAAAACCATGCTGGCATAATTTGGATGTGGGCAAGTGAAAAATGGGGACAAAACATGAAGTCCAAGGCTGCATGTTATACAGTAATGACAGAGATGAAGTTGGGATATGTGTGTATAAGAGAAGATACCAAATACAAGGTGAGGAAAGAATAATTGTCCAATAAATGTGGTGGACACGAAATTGCCAGAAGAAACATATGTACCTTGGTTGTTAAGGTGAAAAACGGGGGGAAACTGCTGACATTTATAGTATATCAACATTTTAACACAGCCAGGGCAAAGCATGAATAGTTGCAGGAAAAAAGGAATAGAGTAACAGAATGGCATAGTGTTGGAGGATCATGAATCTAACAGTGGCAGAGTAGGAAGTCATAATCTTTATAGGTGAGAGGGAGAGAAATGTAATGGGACCTTGGACCAAAAGAGGTTCAGTCATCTGGTAGGTGAATATACCAGAAGGAGTACATTCATAGTATTGTAATAACCAAGACAGAATGTGTTGTCACATCTCCCAGGCGTTTAGGTTAGCATTTTAGTTTAGGTTACCTGAAAGAAGAACACATGGATGTGGTGCTTTCACTTCATCTCTTTCCCATTGACTGAAGACCCAGTCCAGGTCATATGATCACACCCGCATTTACTGACTTTCTTAAAGAAACACTAACACGTATACTCTGTATGTGATCTCCTTCTTTCACTGAAACAATGACTCATTTTTTTACAGCTCTATACATTTATACAGATACTTGAGATATCAACTTCACTGCAGTCATTTACTCTAATACAATGAAATAATGATTTTATGCACTGAACCATGGAATGACCTATTTGCATTCTGTGAAATAATGATTTTATGCACTGAACCATGGAATGACCTATTTGCATTCTGAGTATATGGGAGGCTTTTTTGATGAGACACTAACTGCTTGTGACTGTCCTTCTTTTGAATATCAACACTCAGGTTAGCATTTTCAAGTTTCAGCTGAGGCAGTTCTGACATAAAATTCAGATTAGCAGAACTGGTTTTATGACAGGTCTTGGCAGCTGAAGTCTTTAGGTAGCTTGATTAAAACTTCTGCTAACTCCTGTTTATTTCCTGCTAATTCTTGTTTATTTCAGCTGTTTCCTGATAAGGATTTATTTTGGGCTGCATCTGTAATTGATAACAATTCCTCCTGTATAAATACATATCAACACCATGCACAATGTAGGATGTTGACTGATTCTGTTGAGCAATAATAGTTTGTGGAATAGCACTTTGTAATCTAATTTTTTATCTAAAACCAACATGACTCTCTTTTCCTTTAAATTTGTTAAGCGCTTTTCCATTCTGTCAAATATCATTTTATGGTTTGATTATATATTCTCTAAAACCTATTAACCCTAGTTGTCTAGTCTGTAGAACAACAAATGGGGATGATGTGGAAAGATTCTGCCATAGCGTCCTGTCTGTTAAGAACTGTGCTGGTTAATGTCTTGTGGACTGAATATGTGTGTTCTTGTAGTCAAACAGTCAGTTTGATTTGAGTAATCATACTTCCTCATGTTTTTTGATGATTGGATCATTTGATTGGGGATATTATGGACCTGATGTTATGTGTGTGAATTCCCACAATTTTTGCAAAAGACTGAAATTACTCACTGGAAAATTGCAAACAATTAGCAGACATTACCTGTTTGTACTTGTTAATGCTTGAAGCATCAAAAATAAACTTGACTTCTTTCATTCTACCCATGATCCAGACAGTGGCAGTATCAGTGAATAGTGGGTTAAGGTGGGCACCCCCAATCTAAGTCACTACTACCCTCTTCAATGCATGACAAGAGAAAAGATGGAGAAGTAGAACTCCTGTGCTTATAAAGAACAGCAAAAAAGCCACACTAATTAAAGTGCATTCATCAACGACTCTGACCCCAACATGTTGCAAATTAAATTTAACCTAAGCAAATCATTCACTGTACTAATTATACTGGGGCACACCTGCCACCACCATTTAGTTACTGTAAAAATTCAATTTCCTAGTCAGACCCCAATACAAGCCAAGCCCCTCAGGCTTACAGTTTAAAGGAGTTTTAATATTAATCTTCTTATCCCACTGAAAATACAAACAAATCCTGAGTCTCACTAAACTAATACTTAAACCAACCAGACCCAATTGTAAGTCAATCTTTCCCTTTCAAACATCTTAATCACAAATACCCCCACTACAAATACCACCCCCACTAAAATCTCAAACATCCCCATACTTCTACCATCCTTAAGTGACATCAGCATCATCTCCTTCTGCCTTCACATCCTATCAGAGGCTCAGAATTAACTATTCTTCAACCCAGAACCCAAAACAGTATAACAGCCTTAACAATAATTTAGCCAAAAGTAACTTGTCTTTCCTCATTAGTACGAATGGTCCTACACTTGCAATAAACATGTAAAAAAGCCTTCCTTCTACACCTTCAAAATAAACACTTCTACAAACTGGCAATACTTAATAGCGCCAGTCATACCCATTGAGACATTCTAGAACTACTTACAGTATTCAGACTTTAAGAAATAAACATGGAAACAACAGAAAACACTTAGTTCATTAGAATGCATACAAAAGTAATGGCTCTATGGAAAAAAATCAGTAGACCAACCAGACACAACACACCATCTATATCATTACACACACAACCCCCCCTAACTAAATATACCAACTCCGAGATCGCACTACAGTGGGGTAAAGGGCAATTTCACAGCAAAGGCCAAGCAATTTTTTTTTCCCCTAGGAAAAAAATCAGTGGCCTGGCTGTCCGCGTTAGTGGTATTTCTCTGTTTATGTGTCGCTCAAATAGCATTCGCTGTTTTGACATTTCAGCAACATAATATAGACCCAAAAATAATACTACTGAGAAATATGGCTAAAAGTACTACCAGAAAACACAAAGGTACTCACCTACAAGCCGCCTAAATATGTCTAGTAAAGAACACCAAAAATTTTCTTGAATTTAGTGATTCAAGAAACAGGTTATATCCCATATAAAAGCCCCCCTGACAGATGAAGCCATCCCTACTGCATCAGGAAACCTCTTAACAGCAGATTTCCTCAAATAATTTTCAAAACCCCACTGCTCTTTCCAGTTCACCTGGACAACATTTTCAATCAACTGAGCCACCTCCCTGCGCATCTTCATCCTAATTCAAAGCCTTTAAACAAATGATATTGAAATACACATTAAATAAATCCCTTCTGAGGTTTTACAAGCTCAGATGGTCCACAGTCTTGATTTATACATCTTTACAAAAAAATTTCCTAAATTCCTTAAAAGTCATTTATAACTTTTTTCTAACCTGGAATGTTCTGCCAGACCCTTGGAAGCAAGTTAAAACACAAAGGCAAACACTGTCCACAAAAAAAAAAAAAATTTAAAAGTAATTAAATTCATGTGTGAACTGTATTTGCCTTTTAGTTTACTGGTCTTTGGGTGGGCCGATTTAGGGGCCTTGCCATCTGTATGAGGATTATTTAAATCTGCTAATGCAAATGATATCAGACCAGTGTCCATACTTCCCACTCTAAGTAATATATATTAAAACATTTCATATACTCTAAAATCCCTGAACACATCCAGCCCTATAAAATGCTACCTCCCCACCAACATGGCTTCTGGTCAGAAAGAGGTACCATGAACTGCTGCTTATACACTCACTTATGACATTCTCCAAAACAAGTACAAATACTACTTAATTGATGTCATTTTCATAAATCTGACTTACTCCATTAAGTTGGTAGATGCTTCTCTATTCCTAAGGTCATTCATGCTGAAATCTGCAATCAAGCTCTCTCCATGTTCAAAAGTATCATCCTAACAGAAATATTTCATTTCAAATAGGTAAATCAACATCAGCTGCAACCTCATTAAAACAATTCCTCAATAATTCATCATCTTTATGTTTTCATCTCATCATCATCTTTTATATATCCTTTTCTCCATATTTATTAATAAACTACCAGTTGATCTACATATCCAGTCTCACTCACAACAAAATCAAACAGCTGCTTGAGAAAGACTTCCAGACACTATCTATCTAGTTAAAGAATGAATACCAAATAAACTAAAGCAATGACCTTTTGAATCTAAAATAAGCTCTCTGCTACCCCCTACCCCCCAACTGGAATGAACTATGTAATAATTAGGCTGTCATGGTAACAACAAATATTTCAGATACCTCAGACTATGATGAGATCAACATCTCAGCTTCCAAAATCATTTAGATCAAATAATGTCCAAATTCAATTCCTCATTATTTTGTCCAAGAAAGCCACATGATTTCTCTCCTCAGAAGGCAACATGTCAATTGGTAAAGGAATAATCATACTCAACTTGAGTATGGACTTCCTTTAATTGCCTCTACATCTATTATCCTTGCAAACTACATCCAGCAACAGGTTCAGGTTCATTACTCCTGTCCCCTAAGAAGAGCATCACTGCTTAGTACTATGAAAGGCTAAATGACTTCCACTAGTATAAAGAACAGAGCCACTCTTCAGTTTTCTTATACAGAAATTGGTAAAAACTAGAATCCTCTCCATTCTTTGCAAATCATCTCAAAGCATGCACTTCAAGCTACAATGTGAGATATCTTCCATCTTCCATACCCTCTCCTTTGAAAGATCATTATGATGGATGTTCATACTGAAGCACAGATCTTAAGAAATCCAAAACATGATCATCACGACAGCTACACAAATGGTTCATATTGAACAAAAGTTGATTTTGTTGGGAAGATAATGCAAGAAAGGGAAAACTAAGATTAGGATATATTCTAGAGGGGGATGAAGGGTGATGGTTACTAGGGCTATATAAAAACAAAAATGGTGCTCTGGACTGGATTCGGAAAAGAGTCCTTAGGCATTTCAAAGACATGGGTCTGGACCATTTCTCCTTGGGCTTCCACTGAAAATTGACTTTGTTCCAAGTTGGACTTTCCCAGTTAACAAATGTTAAATAAATTAGGAAGGTGTATAGGTTACCATTCTATTTTACTAGGTGATCTTAGGGGGAATTATAATTTTGTACAGCTTGTTTCCTTCTGTAAAAAGGAAAATGTGCTGTGGCAACCATCAGAGGAAGTGAATACATGTACAGTAGCCGGTGTCCTGATTTTTGATTGTGACTCTTCTGACATACTGCACTTCAACAGAAATCATAGTTTACCCCAGTTATTAAAGAATGTTAGCCATAGAAAATAAAATATAAACTGATATTCACAGCTATCCTGTTTTTTAAATTACTGCTTGATAGGCAGTTGTTTATTAATGAGCAATCAATAATGTAATGGTTTCAAAGATTATTTACAACTTTTGAACTATGAACCAGAAAAAAATAGGCCAAACAAATTCATCTAAAATGGTGGATGATTCTAGTTCAGCAGATTTGGAAGATGAGCGGGAAGCACATGTTGAACAAAAAGGAAGAGATGAGGTTTTTGTGTGTTCCTTGGTTAAAAAAAAAAAAAAAAAAGCTTTGGTCAGAGAGGACATTATTTATTTTCTATTTGCTCATATTAAAATGATTTGGCTATATCTGTCCATGCCATGAAGTCATGGTGTTTCTGGACTGATAAGGTCTTCTTTGACTGATTATAAGGCATTGTTTAATTCTTATTCATGCACATTATTGTAAATTTGAGTATTAGTCCAAGGGACATTTGCTAGTTTATCACACTGGAAAGTTATTTGGTAAGATGTTATATAAGTGATACTATAATGTTCACTTATTTGAGTCATATGTTATTATAATTTACTACTGGATTATTTGGAAATCCACTGTTTTGTTATGTTAACATTGTGAATAAGGAAAATGTACTTCAGGCTGATTTCTGTCACAATGCAGTTTATGAAGAATTTGTCTCCTGAAAACAAGTTCCTGGCACAGATGAATTTAATACATCTTTTTTTACAGAAAATATAAATTACATTTTTGTAATGTTCTCTAGAGGCTGTTTAATGTAATGTTGTTTCACAACAATCCTTTAGATAAATGTCTTTGGAAATTAAAACTGCATTAATTTACATGAATATACTTTCTGTTTCCAAAATCAAAGATGTTTTAAAGTTTTCAAGTATTCAGGTGTTTTATTCTTCTTCTAGAATTATAAAACATTTAACTATTTCGGAACACTATGAGCCTAACTCATATAGAACCCCATTATTGTTACATGTGGTAAAGTCTCAAGTTAAAGATTTAAGGTTCTCAGATAAAAGTGTTGCTTTCTTAGACAAAACATCAAAGCATTTTATTTGCTACATCTTTTAATTACTTACCCTGAAATTTCCCTTTGTTAAAGAAAATGGATACATTTGACAAGTTCCTTCTTTGGGAACCATTGTAGGCAATCCAAATATCACAATAAATAATGGACCACTTTGTGATAAGCACTTCTCTGTGCTAGCTGATGAATACATGTTTTATTTAACAGAGAGTAACAAAATAATTTCTAGCAGTGATATGGTCTTGAAGTAAACATAGACACTTCAGATTGACTTCTCTTCTTCAACTTGATGAGGATATTCCAGAGTAAAGTTAATGCCACTTCTTAAATATAATACAACAAACAAGAAATTAATCCATCTTGGATGATTACATCAAAAAATATATAGTTCCAGTCATATGTTTATAACTCCACCATAAATTCTAACCCTTATTCTGAAGTTTATATTCCACTCTATAGTAGTTTCCTTTAAAAAAATACACAGTCCCCTAATTGATAAATCATTTGACAGAATACTTAAAAATTATTGCCTTGCCCAAAATTTGTTCATCAGCAATTAATTGCATTACATAATCTTTATTTGGTTCCTTATGAAATAACAGCAGTTGGTAAATTTATTAATTTATTAATTTGTATTTGATAACTGGACTAGCCACAGTGGTGCAGCGGTAGCATTGTTGCCTCACAGCAAGAGGTTCTACTGTTTGATTCTCGGCTGGAGGGCCTTCTACGTGGAGTCTGCATGTCCTCCCCGCAGCCGAGTGGCATTCGAAAGACATGCGTAGAATGGGCATCCCTTCACTGAAGGTTGGGCGTCGAGCTGGCACCTCAACACCCATAAAAAAATCTACTGCCAATCATTAGCGGACTGGAGTTCCACTGTGGTGACCCCTAACCAGGAAAAGCCGAAGGACAGAAATAGAAAATAATATATAAAGTAAAGAGTTCACAGAGTTGGTCATAGTACAGAAAATTGCCTTCTCTGTATTCCTCAATATGTAATCACATCTCACTTGCAGGTGTATAACATTTATTTTGGTCTTGTAATTGTATCAAAAATGTTTATTCTCATATCTTAAGGACTCTTTATAAAGGTCATAGTATCACCAGTATTCATGATAGCAAATGGTATGGGTGTCTGTTAAGTATAATTTAAATCATGTTTCTACATATGAGTATTTATGTTTAATTTTTTCATGAGTAAATATTTTTTATTACCAACAGCTAGTTAAGAAAAGAAGAGCCCTTGATTATCCTGTGGAAATCCTATATCAAGCCATCTGGAGTCACGAAAATTCTCCAAAAGATTTCTGTCATATAAGAAAAAGTATCCTAATTAACGTGACCACTTCATAAAATGTAAGAGATATAAATCAATAGATGAATGGGTTGTTTTAATGTTTAATTAAGAACCTTGCATGTATGTATCTGTTGCACATTCCTTGTTGAGTGTGTTATTATTAGGGATTTATGCAGCTGATTAATTTGTAGAGCACATCTATTGATGTTCATAGTGTCTATGTTTACATAGCAAATATACAACTCAATATAAAGTTCTTGTTTCAGCTTTAGAACCATATAATGCAACCCTTCCTGACAGAACTTTGATTAATAGTTTCACACTGTGTGCCTCCGCATGTGTGTGTGTGTGTGCCTGTATGCACAGGTATACATATAAATATCTAAACACCTAAATGTCAATGTCATTAATGCTGACTCAAAAAAAAGGGCCAGCAGTGAACTGCACAGGCTCTCAGTCAAAACCTCAGAACATGACAGCAAACTGCACAGGCTCTGATCCGTAACCTAAACCCATGGCAGTGAACTGCACAGGCTATGAGTCATAACCTCAACAGTGAACTGCACAGGCTCTGAACCATAACCTCAGAACATGGCAGTGAACTGCACAGGCTCTGAGCCATAACCTCAGAACATGGCAGTAAACTGCATAGGCGCTGAGCCATAACCTTAACCCATGGCAGTGAACTGCACAGGCTCTGAGTCATAACCTCAGAACATGGCAGTAAACTGCATAGGCGCTGAGCCATAACCTCAACCCATGGCAGTGAACTACACAGACTCTGAGTCATAACCTCAATGCATGGCAATGAACTGCACAGGCTCTGAGCCATAATATCAGAACATGGCAGTAAACTGCACAGGCTCTGAGCCATAACCTCAACCCGTGGCAGTGAAATGCACAGGCTTTGAGCTCAATGCATGGCAGTAAACTGTGCAGCCTCTGAGCCATAACCTCAACCCATGGTAGTGAACTGCACAGGCTCTAAGTCATAACCTCAACACATGGCCGTGAACTGCACAGGCTCTAAGCCATAACCTCAGAACATGGCAGTGAACTGCACAGGCTCTGAGCCATAACCTCAACCCATGGCAGTGAAATGCACAGGCTTTGAGCTCAATGCATGGCAGTAAACTGTGCAGCCTCTGAGCCATAACCTCAACCCATGGCAGTGAACTGCACAGGCCTTGAGCCATAACCTCAGAACATGTCAGTAAACTGCACAGGCTCTGAGCCATAACCTCAACCCATGGCAGTGAACTGCACAGGCTCTGAGCTCAACGTATGGCAGTGAACTGCACAGGCTCTGAACCATAACCTCAGAGCATGCAACTAAATAACAATGTTCTTTGCAAGGTGAGTGTATGCCTATACTCCCAGCTACTTATGTGTTCCAACACCAAGAACGCACAAAACTGGGGAATGTGCATATTCCCCAACCCTGATAATGTAGCTATCTTGTGCTAATATTGATTTTATATACATATATATATATATATATATATATATATATATATATATATATATATATTTAAAATTGTATATAAACCTCAGTAGCAATATTCAGCTTTACAAATTCTTCTTTTCAATTTTTTAGATTGTGTACACCCATGTTCTCTGTTAAAAGAGTTGCTCCTGATCACCATACCTGTGTATTTTTATATATATATAAACATTGTTATATTTTAAAACGGTGAATGCCATTTTCTTAATTTTTGCATATACTGTGTACTGGAAATAGCCTCAGTATCAGAACTATGTATTGTACTTTATTTTCTAATTACTGTAATGAAATGTATGTATTTTATATAAGTAAAAGATTTCTTCAATAAATCTGAGTTTTAGCAATCACTGTGATTAGGGGAAAAGTCTGTGTGTTTGATAGAAGATTTGTGGGATAGGATATCTTCAGAACCTGTCTAAAGGTTTGCACATCTGGGAAAACATGCTATACTGCAATGATTATTAAATAGTTGTTGGCTAGAGATAGAGAGAATATTAGTCATTTTATAATTATCTAGATCAAATTATCTATATTTTGTTGATCATGTATTGAAGATGAGAAGAGTTATGGACTGAAAAGGTTTTCTTTGGCTCTAAGATGCAGTTAAAATAAAATGTATGTAAATCATGCTAAGTCTGATCATTAGTCCATGGGATCCTCAATCATTTAGTATATCAAGACACTGTTTAATGAAATGTTTTGAAATGAGTCATGTTTGTTTCATTTTTAATATGAGTTTTCATTGTTTCTTTACAAATATGAAATGGTCAAAGAGATTATTTTTTTTCTTACCTGTTAATTACACTAAAAGAAATCAACTTATAATAATACCTACTTATTAACTGTGTATGCCCACTAAATCTTCAGTCCTTTTTCGGGGGTAACATGGGAGGAATGTTTGGTTAAATAACATGCTCAAGGTCATACGATAGACAAATGGTGGCTGTGGGAATCAAAAACTGTACCTCTGGTACTACAGCTCAAAGCCCTATCTCTCTGAGCCAAAATAACCCATCTCTGAAGATGTATGCATTTTTGGATTGGTAAGATTGCCCTGGACTGATTAAGAGGAATTAGCTTTCAGAATGTTTATATATTATTGTTTTACTCAAAATGTATTCATCAGCAATGTTTGTTATTGCATAACACCTGCTTGTCACCTTATTGTTCAATACATATTGATAACTTGATTGCAGACTATAAATACCACTGAACTGTTATTGATTTAATTCAATATGCATTTGAATATTAGTTTAAGGTTCTCTTGATAGATTAATAAATCAAGATGATAGCTGGATTCACAGATAATTGTGTAACACAAGTTAGTGCAGGTAGGGGCACTGCACAGGATATGAGACACAGCGTGGTTGCACAAGGATTAAAATAACAGAGTATACACCAAGTTCTTATGCATGCATAATAGAAATGGAAATGAGTATCACCATGTAAATGATCCAGATGATGTATGCAAATGATTCAGATGATGTATGCAAATGATCCAGATGGTGTATGCAAATGATGGCAGTCAAGATGGGGGACTAATTCAGAAATGTAGAAATAAAGCATAGCATTTACTCCATGTTTTGCATGTAGATTCCTTGTGTGCATGAGGGAAGTGATGCTTAGGACAGCAGCAGCTATAACCCAGCAGCATATATTACTGGCCAACCTTGGAGCCAGTGCCTGCAATGTTGTTTATCATGACTATCTGTGACAAATGGAGGAGCTACAGACAGCTCTTCATATGCAACCAACTGAGTGATCAGAAGACTGAGACTGTTTCTATGTGGACAGGGATGTAATACTTGTGAAGAAACACAATTTAAACTTATAATGGAATTCTGTCATCCATAAGTGGAATCAAAGGGGGCTGCATAGGGTGATCATTTGTGTGGATACTAGGGTATAAGCAGCTTTAACCATCTTAGCTGCTGGGACCTTTCAGCAGCCTACTGGGGATACCTTAGGGATATTGCTGATGTCAGTCTCACCACTATTGAATCAGTTACACAATATTATGCAGCAGCATGAAGAGGAGCATATCTGCTTCCCAAGGGCTGCAGAAGACAGAACCATCACCATGGGCACATTTTACAGCTTTGCCCAGTGATCATAAGGCTATCTCTCAGCAGGTCTTGGGAACCATAGATTGCACATACATAATGATAAAGGTCCCTCCTGATCCAGAACGACCGTGATGTATCAGACAATCCTACAAGTCATCTCTGTGTTTTTGGATGACTGTTTTTGTGCAAAGATTTTACTGTGCAGTCAGTTTTAACATAATGTGTTGCATAGCGCAACTCTTCAGGGTTTCTTCCCCTTCTTCTGCATTGTGCTGTGAGCATGGAGTAAGTATATGTAATTCTTTCTGGTGTGGGTAATGCAAGGGGAAGATTTTTTTTCTGTTTTTTTAGGGTTTTCAAATAATTTTCAAAATTAATTTTTCAGCAAACAGTGCGCTGAAAAAAGTAAAGCAATACATCAGCTGGAATGGATTCCATTCATTTAACTGTCAGGTGAGCTATAATATACAGAGCATTACTTAAAAGTTGTCCATGTACCACTCAAGTAGTTCCAATGATTCTCACATCAGACACATGTCTGACCAATAAAAACAGTTCCTGTAGATGACAGGTACATGCACGGACAAGATATATAAGTTAATCAATATAAGAAGGTACCATGCAGTCAGGGAGCAGAACATATATAGTATGTCATTTGCTCTGTTTTGCAGACAGTGATGAATATGACATAGAACCCTAGCTGATAGCCTAATCTGCAACCCCTAGACCAGAGAGGAAATGACTTATAACACAGCACATACTGACTGCAATAAAGTGAAGCAGGTATTTGGCCAACTAAACTTAACAAAGGCCAAACAGCATGGTGGTTATGCTACTAAAGCTACATATTGCCACTGTTTCCAGCTGGTACCACAGTGCATTATACCAGTCAGGCATGTTGGCAATTGTTGTATATGCCACAGAGATCACAAATAATGTGATCATCGTATTTATGCATACTGGTACAAACAGGGCCATAATGTCACAGTGCAATGCTACAGCAATTTGGAGATCCACAGAGCAGCACTAGGGATATTCAGCAATGCCACAGTTCTGCCACAGCGTGTGTTCTGGAAACATGCATCTATTCGCACAGGACTACCATCTTACTTTTTGAGTGGTTCTGAGTGAGTGGTCATGGTTTCTTCATGTGTCATGGAATGCAGAGTTCTAGCAAAGTGTGTAAAGAAAAACAATATTTTCTTGTTTTTTCCTGCACTAAGAGTTTCATGAGTGCCTGCTGGGGCATTATGATTTTTTTTTTTGCAATAGTATTGCCTTATAATATCTTAACCTGTTTTACATGTATACTTAGATGATTGTACTTAATTTTTCTCTGACACAGAAGCATGGATTTAACAAGGGTGGATATCACAGAAGACAGAAGCAACTCTTCCAGTGTGGGGTTGTGTATGATGCCTGTGCAGTCAGCTGTACAGCTCTGACTGTGTTGTATCATATGTGTGTAATCATTTTTTCCTGTTTTGCCATCCTTCTGCAAGTTCAGCTGTGAAAGGGAAGGAGAGGTGAGACCACACTCACCTCAGTCTGCATCAGCCAAAGCCTTTGGTGCTGGATCACCAATGATCACCAGGACAGTCTCTCAGCAGGAGGCAAAGGTTTCCTTGCTGGAGCTGACCTGGAGGTTTTACTGGTACCATCCATATAAACTTCTCAGAAGGGGGACACTCAACTTCGTGAGTGTTCCAAAGCGATCTGATCTGGTCTTCTAGCATCAGTTGTGCAAGCTTTTTGAGGCTGAGATGTACAAAACAGAGTACTTTCTAGAGTGGTCTGTTGAGATATGCAACTGTTAAGCTCCAGCCATTATGCAACCGGGGAATAACTGGCCCATAGCATAGTCACTTAGGTAAGTAATGTCTGGGTTTGTTTCCAACTGCACCAGCCAGACATCCAACTATGCCAGGCCCCTATCTACAGCCTGGTGTTTTAACCTTCATCATGTTTTCCCCCCACTATTTTTAAATATGAATGCATTTAAAACATCTGTAAAGATATTTTTGCAACTTCTTTTTTTTTTATTTGTTTGTTGGTTGGTTGGTTTGTTGGTTGG
>NC_056731.1:658168559-658196059 GCF_019279795.1 Protopterus annectens
TCTCAAGACTTACATTAAAAGCAAAACAAAAAGAAGATAGCCTAATATTGTTCAGCTCCTGCAATACAGAATAACTCAGTCAGGGTTCCATTATACACACAACCATTAAAAAATGACACTGATATCAAAGCTGTACATATAAATAGTGCTTGTCAGTTGACTGTCTTAATGCTGAAAGTAAAACTGGATAGCAGCCAAAACATCCCATGTGGGACTCTGGAACTTGGTGTCTGTAGCCAATCCAGGCAAAAACACAACATAGATACCTCACACAGAAAACAGTATATGTCATTATGAAGTGATATATTTATTGTTAGATTGTAATTATTCTGTTTCAGTACATACACGGAAATACTAGTAGTTAAGTGTGCGAGTGGCATACATTATAATAAAATCAGTAATCAGCCACACTGTTAACGTTGTGCATAGTAACCCAAGTGTGTCTATGAACTTTCCTGCTGCAGTACAATATGAGCAGGCAAAGTTTAGATGTAAATAACAAGTGGTGTTTTAGTAGTGACTGCCATTAATACACTTAACTAAACAATATTTATCACATAAAGAAAATTACGAAGTAACACATACCCAGCATTTGAAGTAACATGCACTTAGCACTCTGTTTTTATCTTACTTTAATGTTAATTATCACACTCAAAATGTAATTTATGCACATACTACACTAAAATCTAGTTTTAATCAGTAGTCATTGCAAATGGCAATATGTGATTTCATATACTCATTTTAGTATGTTATACTAGCTATCCAAGGTATGTTCTGTGTTACTGTGACAAAACCCCTAAATTATTGTCACTGTAATATGGTTACAGTGAAAAGAACTAGCTGTGCGTGTATGAGTCAGACTGAGGTTGATGATACAAAAGTGTGATAACTGTGAACATTGGTTTAACACTTCTTCAGAAAAAAAACATGTATTAAAAAAGAAACTGGTGGAAAAAACATATTTATTTCAAGGTGGCTTATTTTTGCAGCACATTTTTTAACAAGAAAATATGTTATAACTGAATAGAAAGATATTTTTGTTACCAGTACATGATATATGCAGTCCATTTTCACAGACTAAAATGTTTGGTTTGTTCTGTTAAAAGAATATTAGTATTAATACTAATTTAGTACTACACACATAGATACGGTTCTGTACCACATCATACACAAATAATGCTCTGAAGTTAGGACGTACAGAAAGGTGCAATGTTATTTTAGAGTGCTATTTACATCATAGTCAATTACTGCAACAAAGAACAGCAATTAAGTATTACATCACATATACAGCATGCAAGATACCTTTGCAATTTATTAAGGTTCTTTGTGTTTTTATTGCTACCCATAGACTACAATCCAGAGAACAGGTCCCATGAGAAGGCGGTGCAGATTGCTGCAGGCACCCTTCGTGTCCTAACTTACTATGCATCTAAATTCAAATGTTGGCAAAAAATGCATTTTATCTTAGCTGCCTGGTGCCAGAAACTGAAATTCATCTAATGACACTGAAGGTAAAAGGTATAAATAATAGCTGCATTTAGAGCTGAACTCATGTAGTCCCCCAGCAGCTATTGTTCCTCAAACACCTTGGCACTTTATCTACAACATAACGAGCAAATGCCCAACAAATTCTTAAATAGAGCAAATTTTCCATACCACTCTTCTGACTTCATCCAAAGTGTATCACTGTAATGTGTAATTACTTGGGGGAAACCACAACTACCACTATCTAACAGATTAATTACCTGCTATCTACACCACCTAGCAGATGGATCACAAGATGATGAGAAGGGGATCAAGCATTGCTTCGTTGCTCAGCATGCATGGCAACATCTAATAGTGCAAAGAGTATGTGAGCACTCTTGTTATTATGAGCTGTTTCCAAGGGAGGATGGAGGTGGGGAGGTCTGTATGATGCTGAGGCAGCAAAGCAAGGTTTGCAAACATGACGGGATACTGCTGAGAACCAGGCGCGAAAGGCATTCCACACATCGACACACACAAGGAAAAAGTGATGATTAGACACAACTCACCTTAACAGGGGATGTTGGAGAGGGGTCAGAGAGAAGGAAGGGTTAGCGGAGGTTGTGATATTGTTAAAACACACAAACACAGAGGTTTTGAGTCAGATGGGGAGTCATTAACAGCAAAATAATTCAAAGAGTAGATATCAGTCTGTAAGACGCTTGTAAGGATTCTGTAGGTCCACTACAGGCAGTATAGTTTCCCAAAAAGCAAATGTCGCAAACACTATTCCAGTTTATAAGGTAGAAATTTCAGGTGGCGCTGCCAAGCTGCTAGTTTACCCCCAGTGATGGTGCTAATACAGCTGTTGCCCTGCTCGTGTTGAATAGCTGTAACCCTCGCTTTCCGCGACTGGACCGGTATATCCAGCAGCAGCTTCACTTCTAAACTGCTGACGTCACTGAGGAGGAAGGTAGGCGGGGTCCACAAGTACACGCCTCCGCTGAGATTTCGAGACAAGCAAAGTAAGCTGGCTAAAAAAACATATGGGAGTCTCAAACTTGAAGACATACGCTCCGTGTATTTGTGGTCATCAGTGAGAATATAGGCAGCCCCAGAATATAAACAGCACATCTCCACGTACGTTTTCATTTTCCTCAACGAGTACTTTAGCGACCGTAATCTGAGTACGTACTCCTTAACCTCTTAAAACAAGAAATCTGCACAAAACCATAAGTAATGGATGGATAAAGGCCCAAATATGGGGATACTTTTTTTTTTTCACTATATAAACGTAAGGTCATTGCTGTAATAAAAGGCATATTTTTATGCCATGTTTTTGTCTGTTTCGCAATAAAATTATGTTTTTTTTTCTGACAAATTATTGAGGATTGAAGTCAGAAAATAATAAGCACTGGAGATTCAGACTTCATACCTCTCAGGAAATCCATGCTAATACAAAACCTGTTATCCTATCAACTTTATAAGTTTGTAAGAGGAATATTTAAAAATTGCCTCTACTTTTGGGCCTTTGCCCCCCCCCCATTATGTATTGCTTTGTCCAGATTTCCTGCCCTAAGAGGTTGAGAGGTATGATAGAGGTTTTGTATTAGCAAGCATGTATTTTTCTGAAGGCTATAAAGTCTGAAACTTAGTTGCTTGTTGTTATTTTGTGATTTCAACCCTCAATGAGTTGCCAGATAAAAATATGTGGCAAAAATCTGGACATTCTGCGAAAATCTGTACAGTTGAGAGGTATGATTGTGTGTGTGTGTGTGTGTGTGTGTGTGTGTGTGTGTGTGTGTGTGTGTGTGTGTGTTTCTGTTCAACAGTCCAGATTGTTGCCTAATATTTTTGTTCTGCGCCTCCTAAAATTTGTGGATTTTCATTAAATCACTGACTATTAAAGTCACTAAATAACGGTAGACATTTGAGTTTCAGACTTCATAGCCTTCAGAAAATACAAGCTAATTGCAAAACCATTATTCTAGCAGCTTTTTAAGCTTATAGGATCTAGTTCTAAAAACGGTCACTATTTTTAGGCCTCTCTCACCCCCAATATTTTTGTCTTTGTCCCAGAATGTGATGTTAAGAAATTGAATGGTGTGAAGTTTGGTGGGTGGATGTTATGTGCATACGCATGTGTTTGTTCATGACACGCTGAGATGAAAACTGTTAATAGGGTTGCCACCTTTTCAGCAGTCCAACTTGGGACCCTGAGGGTGTGGCCACTGTATGACTTCATCATGAGTGTAGTTATGGGTGAAGAGTGTGGCCAAGCATGTGATAGGCTGGACATATACTGCAAAAAGAAATTTAATTCTGAACATGGCCCTCAAAATATAAATAGGTGTGTGTGTGTGTGTGTGTGTGTGTGTGTGTGTGTGTGTATATATATATATATATATATATATATATATATATATATGTGTGTGTGTGTGTGTGTGTGAGTATTATAAAATATATATAGCTATCTCTCTCTCTCTCTCTCTCTCTATATATATATATATTATATGCATTTTCACCTTTAAAAATCGGTATTGTAAATCATCCCAAAACAACCACTCTAAAATCTATTTGCAATGTACAACACACCCATTTACCTCTAAATACAGAATTAAGAAAAATAATAGAATAAACAAAAGAAAGATAATTAATTTTCACATTTAAAAGTTACAGAACTAAAACAGGTGGTGTTCCGTAGTTTGGAAATGCCAAAATAAAAGCTATTAGGCAGGGCTCAAAAGACAAACCCACCGCCGTAAATAGCACAAGTAACAAAAAACTGAGGGTAATGCTACTCAATGCCAGAAGTCTAAACCTCAAAATGCATGTATCCATATTCATCTAGGATACCCACACCTCCAGGTTAGTGGCACAGCACAATGCTTCAGAGATCATCCACATGCAACTAACGGGCAAAACTGCAATTCAAATTGTAGCTTGCTACAGATCATCCACCATGTCCCAGGACCCCCATTCCAGGTTTCTGGAAACACTGGGAAACATAAAGGTCCTACTAAACACCCTAATATTGGGTGATTTCAATTGCCTAAGCATTAACTAGGAGAACTACTCAAGTACTAATTCCCTTGCCCAACATTTCCTAGAATTTATAAATTCATACACCGTGGTTCAACTGGTCAACACTCCCACCAGAGGTGACAACATATTGGACCTGGTCATCACCAACATGGGTGACTGGTGTTCCACACCGGAGGTCAACCCCTCACTGGTTAGATCTGACCATAAACAAATCACTTTGAATACTCACATTCCGCCACCACCCCCAGGCAAGGAAACCACCGTGAAAAACTTTTTAAAAGCAAACTTCACGTTACTTAAGACCGAGGTGGAAAGTTTCAAAGCCGCCATGCTGAAGGATAACACTGTCCAAGCTGCAAAATCCTTTACTAATGCATTCTACGGGCACCTACAAGAATGCATGGATCATGCCATCCCAAGCAAAACCAAGACTCACTCCTCCAAGAAAAGGAAACCAGTCTGGTGGACTCCTGCCATAAACAAGCTATACAACAGAAGGAGGAAACTTGTACAGAAAAGAGTAAAATCCCAAGAAGGAAAGACATCCCTGATCAGTATCAGCAAGAAACTACGATCCCTCATAAAATCATCCAAGGCGAGCTTTGAAAGAAAAATTGCCAAGAACTCCAAAGATAACCACAAGGCATTCTTTAGCTATGTCAAGAATCTAAGTGGCAATGCTCAGATCTGCTTGGAGTTAGTGCAGAATGGCACAAAATATACTGAACCGACCGATATCGCCAACATCCTGGCAGACAGGTTCAGCGCAAACTTCACCGCCCTCTCACCCCCAAAAGGGCCCATAACCATACCAGAAGAATGTAGAGTCCCTGAAATCACAGACACTCAGGTTAAAACAGCCCTCTCCAAAGCCAAAAACACAGCATCAATGGGACCGGATGGTGTCCCAGGCTGTGTCCTACACAAGCTCAAAGACGAACTAACCCCTCACCTAAACACACTGTTCAAACTCAGCCTCTGCACAGGCTACGTACCCATAGAGTGGCGCACAGCAATGGTTATTCTGCTCCACAAAGGAGCCACAACAGACCCCGGGAACTATCACCCTATAAGCCTGACTAGCTTGGTCTGCAAGGATATGGAGCGCATCATCATGAAACTCATTAACAGAGACATTGGGAACCTCCAAACACTGGACCCTACCCATTTCGGCTTTGTTAAGGGCAGATCATGCCTCTTAAACCTGTTGGACTTCTTTGAGAGAGTTACCAAGGCTATAGATGAGGGAAAGGTGGCACACACAGCCTACCTAGCCCTTGCAAAGGCCTTTGACACCATTCCCCATTCTGGTATTATAGACAAGCTCACCAGCCTGAACATAAACCCCTATGTCACAAGATGGGTTGCCAACTGGCTCACAGATAGAACCCACATGGTGAGAGTTGTGGGAGCTAGGTCTGACTCTAAACCGGTTACAAGTGGCGTTCCCCAGGGCTCAGTCCTAGGACCCCTCCGGTTCGGCATATACTTCTCAGAGGTACAGGCAATCACAGGAGGACTATGGCTGACCAAGTTCGCAGACGACTGCAAACTAGGGGCTATAATTGATTATCCGGCTGACACAGACATCCTCCAAAAGGTTCTCGCTGAGACGGATACCTGGTGTCAAAATCATGGCCTCAAGCTAAATGCCAAAAAGTGCATAGTCATCCCCTTTGGAAAAAACAAAGTACCCACAAACTACCACATATGTGGTAGTCCCCTAAATACGGAAGACCCAAGTAGATAGTAATCTCACCTTTGATAATCACATTGCCAAAGTGGTTAGAAAATCCTTCTACGTGGCCCACCTAATCACAAAAGGGTTCGCATCCATATCAAAACAGGTCATTGTGCCCCTCTACTCATCACTCATCAGACCCATCACAGAGTATAACGCCCCATTTGGGATATACCTTACAAAACACTTGCAACAGCTGGAAAGACCACAGAAGTACCTCACCAAGAGTATCACTGGCCTCAAACAGATGCCCTATGCAGCTCAACTGAAGAAACTCCAGCTGTACTCAGTTGCATACCGCCTACTCAGAGGTGATCTCTGCCTGACATACAAGGCCATGTCCAACCGAGAATTGATGGACATGCTCCACCTAAAGAAAACCTTATCCCCTCGAGCCACATGCTCTAGGGATCTAAACCTCACCACAACAAAAAATAGGACATGCTAGAGGGACAGATTCCTGTCCCAGAGACTTCCCATGCTTTGGAACAAGATTCCAATCTACATTAGGCAGAGCTCCTCACTAACACTCTTTAAGAGAAACCTTGACGAATGGATGGGAAACAGAAAGTTTACCCCGGGGATCACTTCAGTGGCTCTGCTGGACAGAGGCACAGGGAACTAATCTAAGGGGGCGGCGAAAGCCAACACATTCTGGCTAGGCTTATAAATGCCTTTGAGCAGATAGCCTAGTACCTACCTATAAACCTATGAATACCAGTCATTTAAGTTTCATACTTATTATTATTTAGAAAATGCATGTTGATGCAAAACCTATTGCTCCATTAGCTTTCAGGTGAATTAGAGAAATATTTGAAAACTGACCATGATTTTGGGACTTTGTCCCCCCCCATTATTTTTGTCTTTGTCCAGAATTCTTGAGCAATAAGTTGAGAAGTATGGATGACATAGTATTATTTATGTTTCATTGAGATTACATTATTTATTTTGATACACAGTTAAATAGTTTATTCAATTGGCTTTAAAGTGCAACATTTTATTTAAAGGACTCATCAGTCTGAAAAAAGAAAGAAGAAAAACAGTCAGAGAGCTGTGATTTTCAGTTGTCCAAGTCTGAATGGTATGTTTCCAGCTTTACAAAGCATAGCCCTCAGCTTTTCCTTATTTTGCCTCATATTTTTACGTAGTCGTTCATAACATTTCTGATCTTCTATTAGATAGGAGGATTACAGTCGATAAGTAATGCCAGAAATTAGAACATCATACATTTTATTCATCATAAAATTCATGTTGATGCAAAACCTGTTGTTCTACTAACTCACTAAGTGGAATTAGACTAATAGTTCCAAGTTGTCCTTGATTTTGAACTTTTTTGTCCTACCATTGTTTTTTGCTTTGTTCAAAATTCTCAAGAAAGAAACTGAGAGCAATGTAACTTGGCATCATCTCTGTGCTCTGAACTCCACCAAAGCTCCTCTAGACTGACACACAACAAGTTCCCTCTCTCTCAAGAATAGGCACACATATCCCCCCTGCCAGTACCATTAGGCACTGCAGACACTAATCATACTTTGGTGGCTTGGGTGTAGTCATTGCGTCATGCCTCTGTGCTACCAGGAAGGTTTGATGGATTTTTTTTGTATTTGTCTGTCTTTTGCCCTTCCCTTTACGTTTTGCTGATACTTCCATTCACTAAACATACTATCACCCCACTTATTACCAGTCATGACGGTATAATAAGTACAAACGACAGTTTCTTCATTCAAGTTTGATTGACTTATAAAAACATGGGTGCTGTATGGGGATTTCAGGTTGTATTCCAAATTTAACTCTTAATGATAAAAGTTTTTTTCTCTTTTTTGACACTTTCCTTGTTTTATTATACTAAATATGACAGACATTAAAAATTAGTACACAGGTTTTTACCATTTCCTTTTACTGTCATTATGCTTTTTTCATATAAATTGAGTTTTCTGGTCCTAAAATATAACGTTTTTGCTTTAGTTACATGACTAAAGATATACTTACCTTGTATCGACCGTATGCTGAGCAGCTGTCCAATTACTTCCTGATTCTGTGTCACCTGGCAGCACCTTCTGATAATGTTATGGGGGAAATAGTAGCAAGAGGTTCTCCGGTTCTATCCTCGGCTGGGGTGCCTTCTGTGCGGAGTCTGCATGTCCTCCCTGTGGTCGTGTGGGTTTCCTCCGGGTGCTCCGGTTTCCCCCCTCATCCCAAAGACATGCTGCAGGTGGATTGGACACTCTAACTTGGCCCTAGGTGTGTGTGCCTTCTGTGGAAGGTTGGGCACTGGGCTGGCAACTCGACACCGTAAAACTCCACTGCCAATCATGAGCGGGCAAGGTGATCCGCTATGGCGACCCCTAACCGGGAAAAGCCGAAAGAAGAAGAAGTGTATAGTTCAATGCCCTGCTTTATTGAATTAAAGGGATTCTTGCTATGCCAGGAAGAGGTACTGAAATTCTTTAACATTTTATGATACAGAATCTCATTATGTATTCTGAACATAGCCCAAACTTACCTGAGGACTCGGTGGGATGGTTAAATCTATATAATCTTTTCAGGTGGAGCAACTCCACCTATGTGCCAGACTGAGTACTGCTAATAGAAACACAGGTCTGATGGAGCTACATGTTTTAGAATCAGTAGTCATACTTTACATGACCAAGGCCTAAATATTGCAAAACGAAATTGTAAAAATACACCTTTGCTCATAATCATCAACCCCTGTTTTATTTATTAAAACCCTTAGTTATTTTCCCGGTGGCTTATCTAGCCCAGTGGCCCTTTTCAACCATGACATGGGCTCCTTGAAACAAGAGTTAATACAAGTGTTTTAATTCAACAAAGAAGCTAAACAATTACAAGCGCACACATACGATGTACACAGAAGTTAGGAACATTAAAGTGGTGATTATACTGCACTAAAACACAACTTTCAGTAAGCAGTTCAGAAGCACGATTACACTGATTCAGACGGGTTAAACATTTCACAAATTCCACCCATTCTGGTATCTTAGAAGCAGAGTTGTACAGGTTCAGGTAGTAGACTGCTCCTGTCAGTTTTACAGCTTTACCTAGCTTCCATAAGACAGTTATATTTGTATGCAGAAAGTAAATGGCCTTCAAATTGGTTTAGAAAGTTGTAAGATATTTTCTGCCCGATTTCTCGTGGAATATTACTCTAACAGGCTGTATGCAGTTTTGAGAATGTTTTTTTTTTTCTCTCCAAAAGCAGTACTAAATGTTGATCTTTTGAGAGTTAAGCTATTTCATTATTTGCTGTTGAAGTGTGTTGATCATTTTCTGAAGCAAGTGTAAGTAAGAAACTTTTTGAGATGGACATAACTTCCTTACTATATACAATATGAATTTCTGTAGTTTTTGTTATAGAGGACTAAAGCTCAGATTTGCTAATTAGCTGCTTCCTGTCCCAGGGATACAGGTTTGAATCTTTATTTTCATTTGCCTATTGTGTCATCATGAGCAAGTCGGCTACCCTGACAGTGCTTTGGGGCAATTTTTAATTTAGGCTAGGCTCCATAGTGGTCTCCTGGACTGCATGCCTGATAACTACCTATAAATGGTGTCACTTTAGCATTTTATTTTGTTGTTAAAGGCAGCCCCTGAAATATTTTTGGAGCTGAAACCTCTTGCCACAATATTGTAAAAGACTGTACTCACATCGCCTCACCACCCAGTGAATATGCTAGTGCATTTCTATGCTACATGCATCAGTGGGAGTTTCATACTTCTTAGAAATGTAATCTGTCAAATAGTTCTTGCAGATGGAAAACTTTACAATGAAAGTTAACACATAATGATGTAACAGGAAAACCACAAAAAGCTGTTCTTATAAAAAAGCAAGTTCATTTACTCATTTGTGCATGCTTGTAAATAATTGTCCAGTACCTACCACAACATTATTTTGTGGGTGCAGTTATACAGGTTAGCACATTAAATACTAAAATTTAAAAAATTTAACAGCACATTATAATTTTCATTTATAACTAGGAATTTAACTAATTGTAAAACAAAGATGTTTCTGAAAGTGAACAATATGACAACTTTATGAAGTGAACCTTATACTAAGTTTTGAAGCTATGTGATGGCAGAACTATTGATAATTTTATATAAAAATGTTGATAGGAACTGAGTTGCCCTTCTTGTCACTAATAATTTGTTTGATTTTGGTGTAGCATGTAGTGGTGGGTTCTGGAGTCTGCTAGAGCGGTAAACGTACAAGATTTGTTTATTACTGTCTGTGGTAAATTGGTATTAAGAGAGGAGTTCGGTGAGATGTTTTGGCAATAGTGAATTTTTGATTAAGACTTTTTTTGCTTCTTATGAAAGAAGATTTTAAATTCTATAAGTAAGTATCAGTTAAATAAAGCACTTTGTCCACAGTACTCTCACTGCAAAGCTTTAATGACAGGGTGGGAAGATACCTCTCAACGGTCCAGATTTTCGCAAAAGGTCCAGATTTTTGCCTCATATTTTTTGCAATTTCCTTATAAAATGGCTTGTTTTCTGGCAAATCATTGGAATGATCTAAGGATTGAAATCACTAAATAGTGACATACATTTGAGTTTCATATTTATATCCTTCAGAAAATGCATGCTAACACAAATCCTTTTATTCTAGCAGCTTTCTAAGTCTATAAGAGTAATATTTAAAATCTGTCCCTATTTTTGGTCCTTTGTACCCCATTACATCAGGCTTTGTCCAGATTTCTTAAGCTAAGAGGTTGAGCGGTATGGGTGGGATCCATATGTAGTTCAATGTTCTTTAACCTGATTAATTATATGCTTTTAAAATGTAGTGTTACATCTTGCAGCTTCTGAGAGGTTGCAATTACCATAATGTCAGTCTTTCTGGATTGATGGCCAGATTGTTATATTTTCAGATAGTTTTAAAACTTCCTGAAACTTAGTTTGCATACTGGGGATTGATATATCAACTCAGAGGCAAGATGTCATCTGCATACACAGTAAGTCTGCAATTAGTTAGATCCATATTTAGAAATATGAAGATAATGTAAATGTTTGCCTTCCTTGTACATGACTATGTGAATGTTCTCTGTGACGTGTTGTTCAGTTGTAACTGGCAGAAAGTGAACAGTATAGGTTAAGCAGATGAAGTCTGTAACAGGTACTGGTGTGAACGATGTTTTGAACAGCTCATGAGATTGTTCAGACTGACCTTGTCAATAACAGGTAAGAATAAGAGTGAGGGTGGTGCAACTGGATATGTACAGGGTGCCAACACTTGAGTGTTATGGAAGTTTCTAGTAACACTGCAATTACAATTCATTCTCTGTGTTTGCTGAGTGATAATTAAAAAGCAAAACAAGTACATACTGGGAAGGGAAAAAAGGGGTTAATTGAAAGAAAGACAGGAAAGAGGGATATTTCTGGAATGGAATGGGTGGTTGGGCTGTGGAAATGTATAGGAAAGGGCTGTAGGTGTAAAGCTGGAGTTGTGGTCAGCAGTGTGCTGTGTCAATGCAGACCATGCCATGGAGCTGAAAGATGCAGCTTGCAGGGACCCCAGAATATTAACACTGTCCCTGCTTCCACAGAAGTGCACTGCACTCCATCTGAGAAGTAAAACCGAAATCCAGTCCTGTCCTTCACAAAATAAATAAAAAAATCAGAAGTACCATAACAGTGCAATGAATTTGCAGAAGCATTAGAAATAAACCCTGACATTGCATGAACAGTAAATGTTTTACTTTCAAGACTTTGGCCTGTTTGCTGTAATTGCCTTATTATATTTCATGTCTCTGTCCCATTTACAGTAACTGTCAGACTGGTAGTGCAGGGTGAGAAAGTTTTGACTACAAACCAACTGACCTTGGCTTGATTAAGGACTTAGGCACTAGACAGTACAAGCTGTGAGAATGAGTGTGGCTATTCGTGGGGGTGGAGGGGTGGTTCCTGAGTAGTGTACACTGCCACTTTCTGACACAATCTTTGTTGACATGTAGCAACAGAGTTGAAAGGGCAAGGGATGTTGCAGGGATGATGCGTGCATGGCCACCTAAGCTAATAACAGTAGTCATTTATGGCCATGCGCAGGTAGCATGACACAAACTGTTAGAAAGGAATAGATGCTGTCTCATCACCACCCAAGGAGAGAAATGATCTCATCAAGAGAACCAAACACCCTAATGTCTGCCTGGATGATGTTCTTTCTGGATTGTGAAAGCCCTAGGGTATTTGAAAGACAGAAAGAGGATGGCTTGATGGTCAACGATATGTGGGGAAACATATACAGAAAAAAAAAATAACAGTATATCCAAGCACACTTGTACAGTGTATAGGTTCATAGGTAGGTACTAGGCTATCGGCCCAAGGGCCTACATAAGCCTAGCCAACAAGGTTCCCTAGCGTACGCCACCCAAAAAAGTTATTTTCCTGTGCCACTGTCAAGCAGAGACACAGAAGTGATCCCCGGGGTGTATTTCCTATTTCCCATCCACTCATCAAGATTTTTCTTGAAGAGTGCTAATGAAGAACTTTGCTTGACATAGATGGGTAGCCTGTTCCAGAGTATGGGAAGTCTCTGGGACAGGAATCTATCCCTCCAGCATGTCCTGTTTATTGTGGTGACAAGGTGTAGGTCCCTAGAGCATGTAGCTCAGAGGGATTGGGATTTCTTTAGATGTAGCATGTCCAGCAGCTCTGGGTTTGACACAGCTTTATATGTTAGGCAGAGATCACCTCGGAGTAGGCGATATGCTACAGAATAAAGCTGGAGTTTTTTGAGATGGTCAGTGAAGGGGATTTGTCTGAGGCCAGTAATCCTCTTTGTGAGGTACTTCTGTGGCCTTTCCAGCTGCTGCAGATGTCTTGTGAGGTACATTCCAAAAGGGGCATTGTACTCTATAATGGGTCTAATGAGTGTCGAGTAGAGGGGAACAATGACTTTTTTCATGGATGAGAACCCTTTTATGATGAGGTGTGCCACGTAGAAGGACTTCCTGACTACTGTGGCGATGTGACTATCAAAGGACAGACTACTGTCCTCCTGGGTCCCAAGGTCTCTTATCACACATTCAGTGTTAAGTAGATTGCTGCCTATGTGGTAGTTCATGGGTACAGAGTTTTTACCAAGGGGGATGACACTGCACTTTTTGGCATTGAACTTGAGGCCATGGCTGTGACACCAGGCATCTGTCTCAGCGAGGCCCTTCTGTAGGATGTCCACATCATTTGGGGACTTGACTATGGCTCCTAGTTTGCAGTCATCTGCGAACTTCGTTAGCCAGAGGCCTTCTGTGTTAGCCTGTACTTCGGAGAAGTAGATACCAAACAGGAGAGGTCCCAGGACAGAACCTTGTGGTACTCCACTTGTCACTGCTTTGAGGTCAGATTTGGAGTCTGCAACTTTTACAGTGTGGGTTCTGTCAGTGAGCCAGTTGGCAACCCATCTTGTGACATAGGGATTTATACCTAGTTTAGTGAGTTTAGCTATAATTCCAGAATGGGGGATGGTGTTGAAAGCCTTGGTGGGGTCAAGATAGGGTGTGTGAACCACCTTACCCTCATCTACGGCTTTGTTGACTGCCTCAAAGAAGTCAATCAGGTTCAGGAGGCATGATCTGCCTTTCACAAACCCGAACTGGGTGGGATCCAGAGTTTGGAGGTTACCAATGTCTTTGTTTATGAGTTCCATGATGATATGTTCCATGGCCTTGCAGACCAGGCTCATCAGGCTAATAGGTCGATAGTTCCCGGGATCAGCGGTGGCTCCCCCTTTGTGGAGTGGGATAACTGTTGCTGTGTGCCATTCAGTGGGCACAAAGCCTGATGCAAGGCTATTATTGAACATGGTGCTTAAGTGGGGAGCCAGTTCATTCTGAAGTTCATGTAAAACGCAGCCTGGGATGTTGTCCGGTCCCATGGATAATGTGTTTTTGGCTTTAGAGAGTGCAGCTTTTACCTGCATAGCTGTGATTACAGGGACTCTGCATTCTTCCTGTATAGATATGGGTCCTTTAGGGGGTGAGATGGGGTAAAGTTAGTACTGAACCTATCTGCCAGGATGTTGGCAATATCAGTTGGTTCTGTAATTTTCTTGCCTTTGTGCTATAACTCAGAGCAGATCTGGGTGTTGTCATTGAGATTCTTGACATAGGCATAGAATGTTTTGTGGTTGTCCTTGGAATTAGTGGCGATTTTGTTTTCGTAGCTAGCTTTGGAGGATCTTATAAGGGATCTCAGCTTCTTACTGAGGCTGACCAGGGAGCTCCTCCACTCATGGGATTTTACTCTCTTTAACAGATTCTTCCTTCTGTTGTACAGTTTGTTTATGGCAGGGGACCACCAGATTGGCTTCCTTTTTTTGGAGGATAGCGTCTTGGTTCTGTTTGGGATAGCACGATCCATGCACTCGTGTAAGTGTTTATAGAGTGCACTTGTGTAGAATTCAGCAGTTGTAACTGTATTGTCCATCTGCATGGGTGTCATGAAGTATGTTGAAAGTGTGCAATTGCACAGTACATTGCCACACCATCCCCAATGACTCAAATCGGTGCATACATATACCAGAGGAGGAGTTTCCTTTTTACGTGACACTATATTAAAAAGGTTAAGAGTTTCTTTTTAAAATAATGTTATTATATGGTAGTACTATTTTATGGCAGAGTTATATATAAGTTTTATTTTTCCTGCTGTTGGAGGAACTGTATTTTGGCCACTTGGGCTCTCTCCTCATGATTGAGCAGTAACCCATACCTTTCAATATCTTAGTGCAAGAAATCGGGGCAAAATCTAAATAATGGTGGAACAAGGTGCCCAAAAATAGTGACACATTTTAAACATTGCTCTTGTGAACCTAGAAGGTTGCTAGAATACCATGACATGTGTTAGCATGCATTTTCTGAAGGATATGAAGTCATGGCATCTGAAACTCAAATGTATAACATTGCTTAGTTACTTCAATCCTCAGTTATTTGCAAAAAAAAAACAGAAATTTTATGAGGAACGGTCCAAAATATGAGGCAAAACTGTAGACATTCTGCAAAAATCTGGACAGTTGAGAGGTATACTCCCACCACGTCATCATGTTTAAATTATGGCTGCTATACTCCCTGCCATGGTGTACTGTCATACAAGTCACTAAATAAAAGTGCAGTGGCAGTATTGGTCCTACAGGAGTATATATGTGGGTAAAGTGCTGAGATTATAGGGGTGGCAGTATGCATCAAAGAATGGTGGGGCAGGATTAAGCTATGGGCCATTCAAGAGGCTGAATTTGCATGTTAATATAGTCAGGTGGCTATGGGAAATATAGGGGAAAAGGAGATTAGTACATGGAAATTACTGTAGCTGACTTAAGCTGTAACTGTATAGCACAGAAATGACTAGAGATTTGCCAGACTTGGGCAGATGTTTCTTATTCATAAACTACTTTGTGCAGAATGACATGACTTAGTCAGGTGTTTATTCTCACATGCATATCAGCACCTATATTTACTATAACTCATCCTACGTTACCTATTAAACAGTAATTCAGTATATGAAATCATAACAATTGTCAAACAAATGGGAATACATCATTCAAAACACTTCAGTGTATGTAATGTTAGACTACTCCAGATACTCTGATCTACTCCCATTCACTTAAAATAAAACAGAAGAAAGTAAATATGACAAAAGGTGATCCAGGTGAGTGAGACCTTCTGAATCTATTTACAAAGTTATCATTTAATGCAGGTTCATTGTATATGGCCTGTTGATGATTGTCTGGGAGTTTCTGCTTCAAACGACTCTCAAGAAAAATAAATAAATAAATAAATAATATAAATAAATAAACTTGTCATTTACTGGCTACACTGATTTGTAGATAATCTGTTTGCTAGACTGATTTTTGACAAATGCGCATTTTCTATGGACACAAGATTGCAAATTATACAATTGCTATTCAGAAACAAGCACACGGATTGGACAGCCTTATCAGCACGCCTGTTGTAAATTTAGCATGAACAAAAAGAAAATAAGTATGGCTGCTGAAGGACCATTGAGTGCCTGGAGTTTTCTACTGGCATATAATATGGACAACACACCAAAATATGAGAAAAATCAGGTACACTGTACAAAACTAAAACAGAAACTTACCTGATTTTCCTCATAATTTTGCTGTGTCCCTTAGTCTATGTTTTAACACCTAAAATAAACAAATAAATAAATAAACAGCAATGAGAATTCTGTTTTCTTCATCACTTCTCCTGCACTGATGTACTGTGCAAGAGTGAACATAAGTCCCATACGCATGAGCAGTACATCAGTAGGCAACATGGAAGAAGACAGAAGTACCCCTATACAATTGCATTATTTAAGAAAGGTAAGTCATTTTTTTCCTTAAATAATGTTATTGCATGATACCAATAATCCTCTCCTGTTTGTGGGTATATCAGGATTTACCACTTCACCCTTGCGATCAAACCACACCACCCATGGGTAAATCCTGATATGCCCACACATAGTTGTGTATCATTGCTTAAATATACTACAGCTTAGCCACTTGATTAAAGTGTGCTTCTCCTCCTGTAAGTTTAATGGCATACTAATCTATGCAAACTGCTTTGTGTATATAAAATAACTTCTATGTGTGATACATAATCCTTTTTCTGTATATATACATACACTTCTGCTAAAGTGTTGGGAGTACAATTTCTGGTACAAAATTTAACTTATAAAATGTTTTGAAAACTAACTGTATGGTTATGACTGCCATCTAAGGCAGAAGCTAAATTATTTTTGTACAATACTCATAATTATTTGTGATATATGTGGGGTGACTTTGTAGTCCTCCTTAATAAGGTGGGTTTATGTGGGATGCTTTTTACCCATAATGCAAGGTGAGGAGTGAAACAGGGTCATTAGAGCTTAGATTCTTCTATGTTAAGTAGTGATGTAGAGAAGGCGGAGTGGGAGGATTTATGTTAAGCAGTGATGTAGAGAAGGCAGAGTGGGCCGGTTTATGTTAAGCAGTGATGTAGAGAAGGCAGAATGGGAGGGTTTATGTTAAGCAGTGATGTAGAAAAGGCAGAGTGAGAAGGTTGGCTCCTTTAAAATGCAGCAGCATATTCCTTGGAGTTGCAGATAAGAACAAAGGAACACAAAAATGGTATAAAGCACAATTCCATGTGGGATGAAGGCAGAACTCTTGAATAAAGAGGAGGCTATGTATGCCTGATACAGACCCAGGAAGGGTAAAAATATCTGGACAGATTTAGTATGGGATAAGTTCAGTCCAAGAAAAGGAGATGGGTGAGGAGAGAAAGAATACATATGGGTGATAGTGGGGTTAGAGTATTTTGGAAAGTGATGGAAAAATTGTGATATTTATGGCTCTTATGAAGACAACCCTCAGCTTTTCTGAAAGTTTTTGAAGGCATGATATAGAACTGCTAGGGTGAATGAGTATGAAATCAATAGAGGGATTTCTTTATGGCTACAGATAGCCCTTGGGATAGAAAGCATGGAAGGCTGAAAAAGAATAGGAAAACACAGGTAGTAATGAAGGGATATGAGAATGATGAGGAACTGGAGTAATATATGGAGGAGGATAAACAAAGAAAAGAGACAGTATACCTTCTCCAGAGGGGAAGATAAACAGGCTGGTCAACTGGATAGGTTTTTTGTTACAGGGAAATAATATGGGTGGCTAAGGATGCAGAAATAGGGGATAGTAGGATTAGGAACCTGTCAGGTTATGCTTTAGTGAAGCTAAAAGTTAAAGGTGAGAAAGATGTAGAAGCAGAGATATGGTGGAGGTGGAAACTCTGACTTAGACGTATGAAGAAAAGAGATTAGTAGGCGAAAGAATGTCATTGGAGGTTACGGGAATGAACCCAACACAAGAATCAGGTAGGGCGAGCATGTGGTCAGAATTCCATAAACTGTACCTGGAAAGGGAAGATTAAATATATGGATGGTTTTTAGAGAAGGCAACAAAGTGTAGAAGTAAGACAGCTGGAACTTCAACTAAATATAATACAGAAGGAATTACAAGTGAGAAACAAAAGGAAGGGGTGGTCAGAAGTACTCCTGAGGATGAAAACTATAAGGGCAGAGATATTAGAAATAGTGACTACAGTGGTGGAGAATGAAAAGTGGATAGGGCTGATATGCATTGGGTACATGGAGAGAAGATGGGTGGATTCTTGGCATAGAAAATGTAGGAAAGAAAACAAAATCACATTAAAGAAGGGTTGAGAGATGAGGATGGTGTTGTGAGGTATGACAAGGAAGATATTATGGAGGCAATGATGAACTTTTATAACAAAATATATCAGGCAAGAGGACAGTGGAAGGATGAGACAGAAAGGGTGAGAGGTACTTCAAAGCACTGATAGTGGAAGGAGCTGGGGAATAGAATAGGTTAGAGCTTCACAAAGAAATGCATTTGTCAGAAGTTGAGGGATTATGTGTGCAAGCATCTGAAGGTGAGGAAAGCTAGAGAAGATGGACTCTCTGGTAATTTCTACAGAGATGGGAAAAAATAGCAAGTAAGAATTTATGTGAGATATGTAATAAGGCAGTTCTGGAAGGGGTGCTACTGGCTTCTTTCACTAGAGTTATGCTTGTTACCAAAAGGAGAACAGGAAAACTATAACTGGGAGGGTATAGACCTGTGCTCTCCCTAGATCAATACAGACTGAGCAGGGAGGGTTTGTTAAAGGAAGGGCAGCAAAGGAGAGTTTGTGGCAAATGATAAATGTATTATTCAGGAGACAAGAGAAAAGTGGGAACAGGCATGAGTCATCTTTTTGACATATAGGGCATTACAAGTCAATCTAAAACTATTTATTCATATGTTCATGGGTTAGTACTAGCCTTACTGCTCCCGCAGATCATTTTAATCCTAGCCAATTATCCCATTTGGTGCTTAAAATTAATATAGCTCAATGAAGTTTAGATTCACCGAACTCTTTCCATGATCTATATTTATATATTACTTTAGTGTTAATTACTGGATCAAAACATAGATATTTGAAGGGGACTCATGCATGGGATAAAGCATTTAGGAGCTGCCGCTGTCTATTAGGAGGGGGAGCCTGGAGTAAATTTTCTATTTCTCATCCATTACTACATTTCCTGTTTCTCATCCATTGATCCAAGTTATGCTTGTATGTGACCAGGGATGAGCTTTGGCTTAAATGGATGGAAAGTCTGCTCCAAAGAAGTGGTATCTTCTACGAGATACACCTGGCTCTCCAAACCATTCTGTTAATTTTACAGAAGAGGTTTAGTTTCTTGGATCAAGTATTTTTGGTACCATTTATCTTGCACATGTGAAGTACGTCCATCAGTAATGTGTTGGTGGATGCCTCGTATGCTAGACAAAGGTCCCCTCTTAGCAGTCGTTAAGAAACTGAATATAGTGATAGGACTTTGAAGCAATCTATACAGGACATATTGCTTGGGCCTTGTATCCTTTTTAAGCTATCTCTGCAGCCATTCCAGTTGTTACATGTGCCTGGGCAGATACATGCCAGAAAGGGTATTATACTCAATGACTGGCCTAATGATGACTGAGTAAGGGGGAACAATGACATTCCTGAATCTGGAATCAATCCCTTTGTTTATGTTTTCATAGGTTAATAGCTACTTACAGGGCAAGCTGCTGCTGTGGGCCATTTTAAGCCTAGCCAATGCTCTTCTCAAAGGTGAGAATCAAACCCTGTACCTTGTGTCAGGGAGGCAAATACCTTAACCATCATACCAATATACAAGGAATTCCTTACCACACTGGACCCATACTGATCAAAAGTTATGTCACTGTCCACATAAGATCCCAAATCCTGAAATGGACCAGTTCTTGGTGGTGGTGGTGGGGGTACTGGCAAGGTGGTAGTTCCAAGGGGAGTTGACTTTCCAAATGAGATTATAATGATTTTTTTGGCATTTGCTTTAGTCCATGAGTCTGGAACAAGTTATTTGTTTGGGACAAGCCTTCCTGTAGAATGGCTGACTTTGAGGGATTCAGTCTTTGCTCTTAACTAGCAGGCATCTGCAAACTTAGCTAGCCAGAACCCTTTGGTATTTGCTTTTACTTCTGAGAAGCAGATGCTGAACATAAAAGGTTCCTGTACTGAACCCTGGGGAACTCCACTTGTGACTGGTGTATTTGTTGAGGTAGCTTTTCCTATTTTGACACCCCACAGCCTCTCTGTGAGCAAGCTGGCAAGCCAGTGGGTCTACTTGGTCCAAGTCGAATTATATCAAAAGCCTCGACCATGTCAATGTAGGTGGTGTGTACCATTTTACCTTTGTCCATTGTTTGGTGACCTTTTCAAAAAGTCCACCATGTTGAGTAAGCATGACATGACTTTGACAAATCCTCACTGACATGGGTCCAATGTTTGGTGGTTGTCCTTGTCCTTATTGAGTAATTCCATGATAAGTCTTTCCATGACTTTGTATATGAGACTGGTTAGACTTAAGGATCTGTGATTGCCTGGTTCTGTGGTAGGTCCTCCCTTATGCAGGGCATCGACTGTTGCTGTTCTTCATTCACTTGGTACAAAACCCCATGGAGGTTAAGGTTGAAGAGTGTTGTTAGGAGTGCAGCTAAATTGTGCTTCATGTTATTTAAATATGTACCTTGGGATATTGCAAGGACCCATTGATGCATTTTTTTTTTTTTTTTTTTTTTTTTTTTTTTTTTTTTGCTTTTGATAGCACTTTCAGGACTTGCTCTTGTGTGATTGTTGATGGTGAGTTGGTTTTAGGTATTTCATCTGAGATAGACAGGGAGGGGCAAAACATGTAAAGTCTGAAGTGAATTTATTAGCCAGTAGGTTAGCTATATATTCTGCTTCAGTGTAGGTAATATTGTTTATATCAGCTCAGTGCATTGTATGAACATAACTAAAAATGTCTAGTAATTGTCCTTTGCTTGTATGGCTATTTTCACCACACACTTGACTTTGATAAATTTAATTAAGCACCTAAGTTGCTTGTTTAATTTAATGATTAGGGCTCTGTCTTTCTTTTAGGCAATAATCTTTTCCTTTTATTGTAAAGCTTGTTAATATTAAAGTTCCACCAGGGGGTTATATTTTTGTGGTATGCCCTTCTTTTGTTTCTACTGATTACAGCTGCATTTTTGCAGCTGTTTACATATTGATATAGCTTAGTGATGTACGTCTGCACATATTCAGTAGAGTTAATTAGTTTTGGTGGAGATTTGAAGCTTACCAATGTATTGCTTAGGAGTAGGTTGTTTGCTTTACAGAAATTCATAAACCAAAAGCAGATTCTCTTGCTCAAGCAATTACTATCCTATTTTGTGTAAAAAAATTATGCCTCTGACCAGGTTAGAATACAAAAGCATGGCCAAAAACATATATTAGTTAAGAAGCTTTATACAAAAAGTCTGAAGAACCAAACATATTATCAGAATTACTGCAAAACATTAGTTGGCATTTCTGAAAATCTACTGCCAATCATTAGCGGACCGGAGTTCCGCTGTGCCGACCTCTAACCGGGAAAAGCTGAAAGACAACAACAACAACAACATTAATTGATATATTATCATAAATTGCAAGACGAATGCTAATAAAACAAAGATAGTAAACACATCTCTTAACTGGGACTAATAACAGCATTCTCTAAGGCGACAATTTTTTTGTAAATATGTATATAAGGTTTAGTAGAGTAGACTGATATCTTTGTGTAGGTTAGTGTTATACTTCTAAATATGCTCTCATTTGTCACTATAATGTACAAGTGAAATATTAAAATAATATTATCATGACTAACATATAACATAACCATTTCCTTGTGTTTATCCAATACTGTATTCCTAGCTATTTTGAATGTTATTTAGAAAGTGTGTATTATCTATTGAATAACTTCCTCATGTTAAACAGCCTGTAACATTCAACTGTACCACAGTTACACCTTGTTTATCTCTCCACTTGTATTTTATGTGAGAAAATATTAATTAAAAATTTATTTGAAAAAAAAAATTATGCCTCAGGGTTAATAACTCAAATTAAAAATGTAATATCTTATTCCCACTTTCAGTCTGTCTTTGCTAAACACATATTTTAGATTAAACTCTCAAACTGGAAAAGGTAACATTATTTAGAGATAAATATCACAATCCCATTTTTACTCTTGAAATTGATGCTGCTAAAGCTTTTAATAAAGTTAATTATACTTTCCCTGTTTAACTGCAAAGATTAGAAATTCCGGTAGTTTTCATTAACATTATTCGGATATTGAATTCCAACCCAGCTACTTTGATTTGTATAAATAGGAATTATTCATAGCCATAGAACAAGGCAGACTGGAATTGCTCAATTTGAAGGGGTATTCAGAGCTACACAGTTAAGGCTCCTGTACATAGACAAGCAGAGACCTATAATTCAAAGTAGAAAGGGATGATGATGAAATGGGAGGAAGCTCAAGAAACAAGGCGAGACTGGGATTTTGGATGCAGACCTTTTAGGAGAATAACAATACTAATATAGAATATTATATTCATAAAGTAGCAGAAAGTATTTTAAGAACTAAGTTAAAATGAGAACGGAGAAAAGACATTCTGCCGATAAGGATGACTGCAACTAGGGATACAAGACGATAGGCAAGAGGGCGCTGGAATTTATTGGAGAACACTGGCAAAGGAACCTCAAGGTACTAGGAGAAAATAACTAGAGGGAAATGTAATAGAATGGGAATATTCCAAGAATTTATTTGGACTGCAGGTTAGAGTTTGGCTTCCCTATCAAAGATTGATATCAGTGTATAGGCAAAGAGAAAGAAGCATGGGGACCCTAAGAGAAAGACCAGCACTGGTAGACTTTTTAGTACGATCTAGAACAGAAGCTACTGTTAAAAAATTATAATTAGCAGAGCATACACAATATTGCATGATAACTATAACAAAATCTATAAGATTTAGGATTTTTAATTATAAATGTTTACAAAGATATTTTTATACCCCAAGTAGATTCCAGAGAATTGTTCCTCAGGTAGAGAGCAAAAGTTGGATGTGCAATGGGGAAGAAAGAGATAATTAGGAACATATTTTCTGGGAGTGTAATGAGCTGGCAGACTTTAAAGATTCCATACAGACTACTCTATCTGAGATATTGGGTGAGCAAATTGGAGTAACTACGGAAATGATTTTTCTGAGCTATGGTACAGGATTGGACCTGCCTAGACATAATAAGGCCTTGGTGAGTCTAAATATAGTGGCTGCCAAAAAAGCAATTATTAGAAAATGGAAATCAGTCTAAACCAACTGTACTAGAAGTAGTGAATATAGTAACAGAGATAAAACCACTGGAATTGAGATCTTTAGAAAAGGGTTGGAGCAAATTACAGAGGAAAAATTGGGAACTGTGGGCACAATACATACAGGGGAGGCAAGAGGTTTAAAAGTAAGCAGGATTTGAATGAGCTATGTAGAGTTTGACTGACAACAATTGGTAGATTATAAGTGAGGTATAATGTTTGCAACTAAAATTATGTCAGTATGATCTGTGATGTAAAATACTTGCAACTGAGACAATGTCAATATGGTTTGTTTTCATTTATATAAATGCATGATTGCCTATGTCATAAGTGATAATTTAATAAAGATGTTTCTTGTTAGAAAAAGAAACCCATAAAAACTGGCTCCCTGGCACAGAGGGATAAAGCCATGGTTATGACTGGAATGATCAGCATCTGATTAGCTCAGGTGCTAGAAAAAACAAGAAAAAGAGAATGGGATCAAGTGGCAGCCGTCAAATCAGTCATCCCGGGAGAGAGGCAGTCTGACTCGCTGTAATGCTACCGCTTAGCAGACATGGCTGTGCATCTAGTCCCTCCCATGCCATCTATTCAATAGTGCTCATTGGGCATGTACAGGAACAGCCATGCCCTTAAAGAATGGAATTTCTTATTATAATATCTGTCAGCATGCATGTATGCCACCAAGAAAAAGGGTTTAGGGTGATATGACAAAATCCTGGGTGGATACTTAGCCACATTTTTTATGGAAATGTAACAAGTTGGCAGATTTTAAAAAGCTTTCCCTCTGGGGAGCAAGGAAGTGCTGGAAGGGATTCTACTCTTGCAACATGTTACTGCAAGCTTTTGGAGTAATTAAAAAGGCAGTGCAATGTGTTTGGAATAATTAAAAGGGCAATGTAACAGAGTTAATTTGTAATATGCATGTGAATTGCAACATTAAGCAGATTTATAAATAATGCAATAATGCAGCAATGTTGGCTTTACTTATATTATAGTCACACACACACATATGTATAGGCAGATACAGGTAGATTTTATATATACACACACACATATATATATATATATATATATATATATATATATGCATATATATATATGGTTTACTATTAAAAAGTTTGCGTAGCATTGCACGCCTATGAACTATTCAAACTACAGATGTTCGAATAGTTCATATGTGTGCCAGCCACGTAATTGAACGGAATATTTGTGACTGCTCTGTGCATTCGCAAATATAACGTTTGATTATGTACAGGGATCTCAGTACAGTGCGGTAAGGGAAATACATCCCTTTCCTCACTGTAGTGCGATCTCGGAGTTGGAATATATAGTTGGGGGGTGTGGGGGGCGCAGCCCCTTACAGGGGGGCTTGCCCCCGTGCATAAACGGGATGGTAGGTTTCCTAGTTAGGGAGTTACAGGAAGGGTGGGATTGCTGTTAAGTGCTGAAAATGCCGCGTTCGACGTTTTCGGCATTAACAGCTGCTTTTCGACATTAGGGCCGTTAGGTGTTGTGTACTTTTGGTGAAACACTTTGCTCATAAGTACCATATTTTTTTTTTCACTTTCGAGATTTTAATAGTAACCCTATGTATATATATATATATATATATATATATATATATATATATATATATATATATATGGGATCCGGACACATGCTCGACTAGCATATGTCCGAATCACAAAACATCGAACACACATACACAAAAGCGCTTAACATCGACAAGAGCTTCCATGTATGTGTGCCTGTTTCGTAGATCAGACTACAGTGCGGGTAAGGGAAAATTCCCTTTTCCCCACTGTAGTGCGATCTCGGAGTGAGAATAATAAAGTGAGGGGGTGCAGGGGGGGCAGAAACATAGATTTGTTTTTTGAACTACACATACACGGAAGAGCTTTTCGATGTTAAGCGCTTTCGTGTATGTGTGTTCGATGTTTTGTGGTTCGGACATATGCTAGTCGAGCATGTGTCCTAGACCCATATATAGATATATATATATATATATATATACACACACACACACACACACACACACACACACACACACACACACACAGACACACACACACACACACACACACACACACACATATAGACAGCTAGGAGGAATTACAATATGTATGGAAAGAGAAAGATAACCTATTTTATCAGAAAGTACAGACATACTTTTTCTGCATAGTCAGCAATATACAACTATATGTGGATGTGGTGGATATGTGGCATACTGTTATGAGGAGTTATGGACAGCAAACAGATTTATACGCAAACAATATGACATACCTGTAGACAACAAAAGTGTGGAATTATGCATCAGTGTCTACAAAATGTACCCATAACTAGCATTAGAGAGGAAAGATTGCCATCTTCTTAAGAGTGGTTCAAAACGAAGTCTCACAAATGCAGACAGTACCTTCTATACACATCTTCAACTTCAAAGAACACATCATGGGAGTACTGTAGTCATGCTCATATAGAACACAGACCTAAAAATGGTGTGACAATGGACACACCTTGGTATCAGGCAGGTATACTATCTTCAAATGCACAGGTAATGCCATATATGTAAGCAACTCAGAACACTACAGAACTATATGATGATATAAGGCTGATATATTTTGCTGTTTTACACCATATAGCTCTAATAGACCTCATCATGAAATGTTTCAGAATCTCTTGAACTAATGGCACAGAGCACCAGTGTCTACCACCCCCCTTGTTGCATCCAAATATGCATACTAAACTTCTCAGCTCTTGCAAAGGAAGCCAACTGTGTTTGTGGAGAAGGATAATGCCTTTACTAGAACTCTGGTAGCCTGGTTTCAGTTAGTGGCCCAAGCAACTGTAAGTGCCAGTGGGAGACGGCAGGAGGCTGTGCCTGGTCATCTGTCCTCAGAGCAGGCATAGGGATGACATGCTAGTGTGAGGCAGGCCGTTCTGGAAGCCTCAATGATGCTCAGAGTCATAAACAGTGGCCATAGTAGGTGAATATGAAAACCATTAGGGAGTGTCTCAACTTTAGGAAGGGTGTGGCACACCGAAAGAGATGCTTATGCTAACAGCTCACATTGGCTTTCTGAATTATATCAACATATAAAGGGCTGGATCTCCAACACTGTCAAGTCATACTCTGCAAGCAGCATTGTTGCCTCCCAATCTCATTCCTCTCGCACACCTTGTCTTCATCAGTACATACCACCTGGCAACCCTGGCCAGAGGACATTTAAATACTTGAGTGATGCTATAATAACTGTGGTATCACAAAGAAAAGGAACCAAGAAATACATTCCTCAGAAAGCATCACAACTAACAGGATCACCACAGGCTTACAATAAAAAAAAACAGTCTTGCAGATCAACATGTATATGAGGAAGTACATATTACCAGAGTAAGAGACAATATGAGTTACTGAAATGTCTAGATGTTGCACATTCATGCAGTATGGTCAGAAATGGATAGACATACTGCTGAGATGTGTTAAAATATAGTAATCAATGCAGCATGAACATATGTGTAAACAATATTGATCAGTGTAATGCAATGTATAATAGAGTGTTGATATTGGTTCATGCATATTGGTAATGCACAAGTTACTCTGTTCACAAGTTTAACTGTAATGATATGGTCACTTACCATGCCTAAGCAGTACTAGTAGTTCTACTAACCACTATCTCATACTAATATAAAAGGCTTTGTAATCCTGATATAATGTAGTTATATGTGTAAGAAAAGGAACAGTTATGATTAGTACATTACTCAATAACCCAAGAGCGCTTATCTCATACTTGCAAGAAAGGATATATTATTGCATAACAGGTCACATGATAGTCAGTGTACTCCCAGTACTGTCATACACAGGTAAAATGAAATAATATTCAATGTGTTATCCTTACACATATAGTTTAGTATCCCATGGGTACTAAATAGTGTGCATATGTAAAATAATAAGGTCTAGGCCTTTTTGTTTTGCATGTATATCTCTAGGAAGATTGCAGTCTCCTTC
>NC_056731.1:658198559-658203559 GCF_019279795.1 Protopterus annectens
TTTTAGACTGCTCACACTCCATACAATTCCTATACACACCTTTGGCAAGGCTGATGATGTCACCCACCTAGAAATACACCTCTGGGAGTACTGTAACCCAGTAATCTGGATAGTGCATTCTGTAACTGCGTAATGCTGTAGTGTAATAAAGTAGTTAGGTCGGTGTTCTAATCCCAGACATGCCGTGTGTGTTTGTGTGTGTGTGTGTGTGTGTGTGTGTGTGTGTGTGTGTGTGTGTGTGTGTGTGTGTCTGCCTGCGTGAGGCAAGTACAGTGCTTTGTAGAGTATGCACTCTCTGTACAAATCACATGACCATCTTTGTCAATCCTGCTGTTGTCACCCACCTAGGTCTACACCTGTAGGTGTGCTGTAACCCAGTATTTACCATAGCGCGTGCCCTAAAGGTGTATTGCTGCAGTGTGATATGGTAGGTAGGGGTTCATATACAGGACATGGCAAGTGTGTGTTTGTCTGTCAGAGCCTGTGTAGAGGTGGCTGTGAGTGTCTTACCATTGGACATGTTGGAGAGTGGATTTTGTAGTTTTCCTATATGGTGTCCGTCTTATGACACATTGGCCACCTTACGAGGAGTACAGCTGTCAAGTCAGCCACGGGACTGTGTAGGCAAGCCATACCCCTACATCTGGCAAAAGGCCTGATGAACAACATATGCAACCCTACTAGTACCCGGTATATGTCCTGCACCCATGTGCCATGCACAAACACAGTAACCTAGTATATCCTGCTATGTTGCTAGTACCATGCACATTGATGACAGATAGTAGGCACGGTGTGAATGCAGTGGTCTGCAGAGGACATGGCACCCTGTACAGCGGTACTATAGGCACATATTTGCAGACATTGTGCCGTCACTATGTTACCCACTGGATGCCAGCAACATATGTGGTGCCATCAAATGTGATCCACAGAGGCCATACAATGCCGTACACATGTGGCCTGTATGGACCAATGCCACTGACACCAGGAAATACCTGTATCATACTATCAATGCAGGTGCAGGGTCGACCTGCTCACTCTAAGCAGGTTTCGCCACACCATGACAGTATTGGCATATCGGGGGATAAGTCTGTGTGCACAACATGTGCCTGCCAAACCAGGTACACTTGTACAAGTCACTGTACAGTAGTGTGGGACATGCACATCTCAGGCAAATCAAACACAGACATGGCATGCATTGCAAAGCTATGGCCATACACATTGGTAACCAGGATGTCAGGGCAGATCATGCAGTAGCCATCTATGTGGGACATTGCAGACACTACACCCCTGCACTGCACACCACTATAGGTCGATGCGATGCCAAGGAGTACCCCTCACCCAGCCTTGTACAGCCATCTTGCACAGCCTATCACTACACACCTATGCAGCAATGCATACATGCATGTCAGTACTGGCACCTTGTGTCTGCGTGTGGGTTATGATGCTCCCAACCACAGTCACTCCCAGTATAACCCTTGTTGGCATGCCAACAAATGTCAAACACTTTCACATGCCCTAGCCCATAGAACCTCCAGATATCCCCTGTGGTGCATGTAGTCCTGTGCATTACTGCAGTGTGGCAAATGAAGTAGTTAGGTTGTGTATTTGTGGCCCTGGCAAAGAGTGTCATTGTGAGTTCATTAGAGAGTGTGGTTGTGGTGACAATGGCATCCGTTCATGTGAACAGGCATGTGTGCCACACCTAATGTATGTCTACTATATCTCTGTTGCAGATGTCTCTCACCTACACACATATGTTCTTACAGCACAGCAACATGTTGGCTTTGTGGCACATGTAGTAACGTCATGCACATGTAATAGTAATGACTAGTCAGTCATGGGTTTGACCCCTGTACTGTTAGGCGTGTAGCAGACGATGCTTAGGGTTAGGTCTCCAAGCCCTTCTCTGATGTACTTTGCCTGTCCCACCCACACACTCTCTGGTGGAAGTGGAGGTGTACACCTACTCAGCAGCAGCATGTGTATTGTAAGTGATGGGCATGATCAGGTGATGGCCTCTGCACCTATTGCAGTCCTCCTCTAGCTGATTGCATGTGGAACAGCTGTGATGGTGTTCCCTTAGCCATTCGCATGATAAACACAGTACACTATCTAGGAAAAACATGTTGGTATTTGGCCATGACAGTCGCTGTGAGTAGTACCTGGATGTGGTGTTCTGACACGGCATCACAGATGATATTTGGATGTACCTCAAACATCATACGCAGTGGGAAATAGCCTAAAGACAGGAGGGTGATGTGCCACACATAACTACAGCATGTAAGTGTAGCTAGTAGCTATGCTGCATTGAGACTACTGCCTGTTTAACATGTTGTGTGTGGTAATGGCTATTCTGCATGTTTTAATACAGACATGACAGTACTCTGTTCGTGAGGGACCCCCATCTGTAGGGCCATCTGTGAACTGGTCAGTGTGTAGAACCATTTGTTTCCTGTGTTATACACTGAACACACATCTGTGTACAGCAGGAGCATAGTGTGAGGATCGCAGACAGTACATGATGATAGGGATGTGTTACTGCCATTGCCTCCCGGACTGGACATATGTCACATGAAACAGTGGTATGACAGACACTGTCTGGGGTTCCCAGTGACAAGACAATAATGGGCAACTGTTCATAGCTGTGGTCACATGTCTACTACACATTGTACAGATGGCATGCAGTATATATGCATGCGTTGTGCTCCCTCTGCAAATGTATACCATATGTTGTGTTGGGTTGATGGTGATATCTATGCATACTGTTGTAGGTAATCCTGTATGCTGTTGTCTATAACTAAGCCATATGTGGGTTTAAATTGCAACACCATAGGCTGAATGGGTTGGGAAGTCCCGGCAGAACCTCCTGTCCCACTTCAGCTGCCCATGGCACCTAGCACCAGCACATCTGGGGCCCAGCCTTGGACATCAACCTCTGTTGGCTCTGCACCACCTTCTGGTGGTATCACCACTGAGGATGGTGCATGCCCCCCCTGGGGGCAGGACCAGACAGGTACATGTCTGCTGTCATGCGGTCCCGGACGTGTTGCATTGGGGTCTCGCTAAGGGGTTCCGAAGCCAGATACGCAAGCTCAAGGGCAGAGTGTCACATTCACAGGGTGATGCTGCCCCTCCTGGACAGCCCCCAGCACTGCCTTCTTTGCAGCTGTTTAGGTGCAGTGGTGGCTGCCCATGGCTGGGGACCTCCGTCCCACTGTTCCCATGGGCTTGTGAATGCCAAACACCCATCCCCGTCCAATGTGTATCACCCCACATGTGTCATATACCAACCCTGTATGCTGTCTTGTCTGTGATCCTACCCTACCTATCCTCCACAGCCATACCTATACTCCTTCCCCCACATCCGACCCACACCCTACGGAAACATAAGGCCAGTCAGCTCCTAGGACAACATTTGCCCTATACATAGCTGTCCATTTCACACACATGCCCACTGGACACATGTAACCCTTGTAATATGCATCACAACATACTCCTGTTATCCTCACCCCTGTCCCTCAGGTGCATGATCCTGGTATGCACATCACTCTTAAATGGTCCAGGTACACATGATGAGGACGACCCCATTGTACACACAACACTACCGGTCCCTCTATGGTTACCCCATTTACCTTTATCATGATGAGGATGTTGCACACAGCACCTTGCATGAGTACTGTTCACACATAATGATTGAACAGGTACTGTTGTGTTACTGTACATTACATGCACAGAGTGATGTATACGGCCAATGTACAGCTGTTTGCGTGTATGAATGACACATGTCTGAGGGAGTCTTGAGATTACATAGAACAACACCACTACATAATGCAGGCGTCGCTGGTGTCTCCCGTTTCATTTGTTTGTAATGCTTTGTTGCCACATGGTATGTTCTTGATATATCTTTATATATGTATGTACCTATATGCTGGACATAACCACTCACATATACATCTACATGATGGGATGATGAATGACTGCGCTGTATGATATGTTTGTGGTACTGTCCGTTGTCTGTATTTCTGCCATGGTGTATTGGTAAATCACATTAGCTGTGTGTGCAAGGTCCTGGTTCCGAGCCTTGCAGAGGATGTTTATTTGGTCGCAGGGCAGAACAAGTCCATTGGATATGGAGGGAGTAAGGCACATTAAAGCAGTTGTGAGTGGGTATGCATGGGTTTGCGAGGTGTTAAGCAATGCTAACCTCTGGTTACAGCTTCTTACACTTGGTTAGCCTCTACATTGCTTTACCAGTGCAATACTCGCATACTGGTAGCCAAACAGGCTTACACCCACTCTCTCCTGCACTTGCAAATGCACCGACATTGGTGCTTGCATCTGACACACCCCTGAGTGGGAGCAAGGACCACTATATTACCTTGTGATGCGTATTACATCGGATTACATGCCTACTGTATCGGGAATGGCTGCCCATTAGGCGATGGCATGCCGTTCGACTGTACGGAATCGGCGGCCTGTCCAGTGATTTATTCATATTATTTGTGTGCTCCTCTTACAATCTGCTCCCATCTGGCTGATACATGGGAACCGAGACTCTTCAATACAGACAAGTAATTGGGTTTTGGGACCCACATCCGTCGACCGAGTCATGCTACCGCATACCTATTATAGGGTTGCCACCTTTTCAATTGCCCAAGGTGGGACTTTTATGTAGAAACGTCAGATTTTGCAGGGCAAAACACACCCACAGCCAGTACAAAGGAAAGAACTTCACTGTTTTACCTAAATAAAAGCTTATTCTTGTAGCATTATAGTTGCTTATTCTGTTTCTTATAACATTTAGGTGTTTCAGATACAAAATAATTGTTTTATGCAACTACTACAGACAATATAGGAAATCTTCGTCCTAAAATCTCAGGACATTTGCCATATTATCAATTATTTTGCAGGACACAACTGGCCAAAGGGGACTGTCCCTTGCAAAGGTGGAAAGGTGGTAACCCTAACCTATTCTATCATCTTTCTAAGGTAATCAGTGG